>NC_081345.1:23457272-23606016 GCF_029784015.1 Lycium ferocissimum | reverse complement strand
AAGTCAAGTATATATACATGATTATGAACTATTGTTATTACTCACGCATCAAAAACATGTTTTGCAAGATTATGACAAGTTATCTTATGAAACTATATTTACAAGTTATGATTTATGAAAACCATGTACAAGCAAGTTATGATTCATGAAAACCATGTACAAGCAAGTTATGATCATGAATACCATGTACAAGCAAGTTACGATTCATGATATACCATGGGCGCAAGTGCCACTATTTTACATGTTCATGTTTTGGGAGTTGCATTAATTACCGAGGAGGGCTTCGTATAGCCTCGAAACTACGTAGCCACCGTAGGATGAGGATCGCTCCACCCATGTCCCGGACGATCTCTCATAATGACCGGATCCTTTCATATTTTATTAAATCTCATGTTCCCCGGCAAGGACCGAGTGTTCTGGCCGCGGGACGCAAGCACCACCATGGATCGGTTATAAGTTATTGCTCTCCTACTTATGATATTTTTACCATGTTTATATATATATATATATATACACTCATGTTCATGTCCGGTTTTCGCCGCTCTTATCATATTATTTCACGTCCCATGTTATTTCATTCGCTTGCTTTACATACCAAGACATTAATGTGCCGACGTCCCTTTTATCGCTCGGGGCCCGTATTTCACGATGCATCGATATACTGTGACGATACATCTCGCTCGTAGGACAAAGATCCGTATCACTATTGGTGAGCCCCATCTCATTCGGGTTTAGTCAACTTTTGTTTTTATGGTTCGTTACGCATCTAAGGTATCTTCGGGGGCCTTGTCCCAAAGAAGCATGTTTTCCGCCGTAAGATTCATGATAGAGGTTTCATAGACTAGACAAGTATTATGTTATGTCGACATCCGGAATCGTATAGCCATTTTTGGCTCATTCATGTTATTTCCGCACTCATGTTTAAACAAGTATTTTGTTAAAGTATTATGACTCACCATGTTTTATAAAGGCTCATCATGCATTCACGTTATATTCCGCTTATGTTATGTATCATAATAATTCAGCAAGCCATGTGGTTCGCTCGGTCACATGCAGTCAGGCACCGAGTGCCGTGTTACGTCCAGGCCATGGTTCGGGGCGTGACACATCTACCCTATGTTTTCTTATGTCTCTCTTATGTTACTCTCATGCCTTACATATCAACATTTGTCCGAATCGACATCCCTTTCTGGGGTCTCCGTATTTAAATTTTATTTCGCAGAGCATATAGACAAATTGGTGATCCGCCCCCGTATTATGTCTTATTTTACCGAATTATGCACTACCTCTCATTCCTAAGTTGTTGTTGTGCTTTTGGCATGTTATTCTTTTGTGTACATACGGGTATGTCAAGGTCGTGTCTCGATCTCTTATGTTAGACACTCCAGTAGAGGCTTGCAGACAGTCATGGTATTGGTTAGGCTTGGTATAGTCCCTTCGGTCTATACTTTATTGTATAGTATTTCATAATGGCCCATCGGCTTGCACAGTTCATGTTCAGCTTAGTCATATAGTATGTTACGGGTTCATCTCTTTTTCAGTACATCTCTTATAATTTAGCAGATCTTCATTTGATGACCCTCGAGGTCCGTTCTTAATTATGATCATGATAGGAAAGCATGTTTAGCGGTGCTCGGCAGGTAGGGCCCGGGTGCCCGTCATGGCCCTCTAATTGGGTCGTGACAAGGACGTTTGATCGGTGAGTTGGCATGCTTCTCCGGACCCTTTGTAGTTTCTGTCTCCGGTAGCGGTTGCCAAGTTGCTCCTCCGGAGCGTCGTTATGCTTTCCCGGAGCCCCTCGCTTGTTGACTCAAATCTGACATGTCACCATCGCCACATGTCATCCTTTAATACGTCCACTTGGTGTCGACGGATTTTACCCTATACAATGTTATCAATCCTATTATTCTATTATGTTGTGAACCAAGGGTAGATTTCATAAATGGTCACGTCGCTATCACTTTTTTTTACACAAAAGTCACTTAACTATCTATTATAACGCAAAAGTCACTTAACATTGAGTATACTAATACAAAAGTCACTAAATCACTTTCCGGTGAATAACTCATCTTTTACTCTCTTTTTTTTAAATCTAAAAAATAAAAATTTAATTCAAAAGGTCCAACCCGACCCAATCCAAAAACCCATATGAAGGTGATATTATACTTGCTGTATAGCAAAATGGCAAAAAAATTGAATGCAGTAGGTGAAAGTGAACTGTGGGTGTGACTTTTCGAAAACTTATGGAAATGTGAAGTGTTTTCCTCCATAACCATGTGGTCTGCATTCTGCAACAATGCTTGTGCATATACAGCGACTATTGCTAGACATTTGTTTTGACATGAATGGGTTGATATTTGAAAAAGAAAGGTATAATCTTTGAAATCAATTTTAAAAAGAATATTTAGAAATTGAAATTGCGTTTGAACATGAAAATACATTCAAAATTTTGTTAGTAGTAAAAACTTGAAGAACTTCTAAAATTTATTTTTCAGATTTCAAGTTTAAAGTTGAAATAATGGTCTTATTTGATAAACAAACACTTGTTTAAAATAGTCTCCAAATATTATTTCAGAATACTGAAACAAAATCTATGGATAAACGGCTAATAACTATAGCGAGTGCGATGTTTGCTCAACCTCTTTTCTTGAATTGCCCACTGCTATAATACTAATAGGAGTACCTAACTTGTGGATTTGGACATTGTTGAATTTTTCTATTGGGAAATATGGTTTGTCTAAACTAATTTTATACTAGCTTTCAGCTGTCAATTTGGTGATCTGAAATTTCTTTCCCATTTTGAGCTAGCACAATGATTTTTTTATTTTTTTTAGGGAGAATGACATATATATACATAAGAATAAGGTATATTTACAAAATATGACGATACTTTTCAGTTTACAAAACATAACGATAGATTTCTTACAAAACATATACGAAAATTTTCGCTCAAAATTTTGTGTATGAAAACTGTATGAAATATGTATATCTCGCTCAAGGCTTAAAAATTTTGTGTATAAAAATTGTATGAAATATGTATATCTCGCTTAAGGCTTAAAAATTTCGCTCAATATTTTGTGTATGAAATATGTATATCTCACCCAAAGCTTAGAATTCTCATATTTTTTGTGTATAAAAACTGTATAGAAATGTATGAAATATGTATATTACTGTATAAAATTTGTAAAAAGTCCATGTTTTAATACAACTACAACAACATTTGATACAACTTTCATGCAATATTCATACAAATTTAATGCAATTTTGAATCTCGCTTCGAAATTCGAATGAAATTTAATAAAACAACATTTTATACAACTTTCATACAATACTAATACAAATCTCTTCATATTCTAACAAAATTAGAAAAATTAAATTTTCTTTTGTTATTTTTTTTTGGTAATTAACGTCTTTCATTAACCACAAGTGAGAAATACAAAACAGAGTTGTTCCAAATAAGACAGCTTCTTAGAGTTCACTCTATCCTGACCACTAGATGCTATTAGGTAGAAGAGGCTCACACCCCTCAGGAGGGTATCTTCTATGCCTAAAGTCACCTCACAAACATCGAAATTGCTCAAACAAAAGGAACTAAATAAACAAAGACTGAATAAGTGTTCTAACCCCAAGAGGGGCCCTAACATTACATGTATAAGCAATAGTCCTAACAATCCTGTTCACTTTAGTGCTCTTTCCTTAAAAATTTCTCTAATTTCTTTCATTCCACAAAGCATAGATGAGTTCTGCATAGGCAAGTCTGAAGATCTGTGCTGATTGAGTCCTTCCTTTTGCATTGTGTACGGCCTATTGGATGTGTTGGTCCCAAGTTGTTGTTGTGGTATAAGGCTTCTTCATCCAGTCTAATAATTTCCTCCACACTTCATTTGTCATAACACAATCAACAAACATATGATTTCTGGATTCAGGGAGAGATTGACAAAGAGCACAAGTAGGATTCACCTGAATGCCCCATTTAGCTAACCTGTCTGCAGTTGGTAATCTACCATGTAATCCAAGCCACATGATAAACTGGGCTTTCGGTCTTGCTGCATTTTGAAATAGGAAACACTTCCAAGGTACCCCCAACAGGTGCAAGTAGATCTGTCTAATGATGCTCTTTTTGTCATTAATTGGGACGATAAGTTGTTGAACAGTGGCTCTGGCTTCAAAAATTTTCCTGACCATCCAACATGCCTGGTTTGGTACCGGCATGTGGTCTAGTTGCTGAGACTTTATATAATAGGCATTAAGCCACCTTATCCATAGTGTATCTTGTTTATGAGATAGGTCCCAAGCTGTTTTAGCTATAGCAGCATGATTTCACAAGTGTAGGTTGATGATATTAAATCCTCCGGCTGACTTGGGTGTACATACTCTTTCCCATGATACCAAAGCTCTTTTAGTAATTGTATTAACCCTTGACCAAATGTAGCTCCGGCAATTTGCCTCAATAGTTCTTAACTTGAGTGGGCAATATGAATAATTGGGACCGTAGGCTCGCATTCCAAACAAGACGCTTTGCACCGCTTGTACTCTCCTTGCATACGAGAGTTTTTTTGCAAATCCATGAAGAGATCCTTGCGACGATTTTTTCAATCAGCGGTTGCCATTGTAATAGAGTGAGCTTCTTAGAGGACAATGGAATCCCTAAATACTTTACTGGTAAATCCCCTTGCACATATCCGACATGATTGAGGATCAGATCCTTATCTTTTTGTGTCACCCCTCCAAAATACACTGAACTTTTGGCTAGATTAGCTTCAAGTCCCGAAGCTCCGAGAATTGGGAGAAACACGTAGTCATAGCAAGAATAGAGTCTAGATCACCTCTTGCGAATAACATTAAGTCATCTCGGCAAAGCACGGATGAGTAATGTTCGCTTTTTTTGCACTTAGGGTGATACTTGAAACGCTTGTTGTACTTCGATCTGCTAAGCTCTTACCGAGATAGTCCATCACAATGGCGAATAGGAAAGGGGACATAGGATCCCCTTGCCTTAAACCCTTGGCCGCGTCAAAGGGTTCCGAGGACGCTCCGTTGGTCAAGATGGAGTAGTTGACTGTTGCATACACTCTAACACCTGTACAAGCATCGCTTGGAAAGCCCATTTCATTCATCACCTGCCTCAAGTATACCCATTCAACCGAGTCGTACGCTTTTTGAAGGTCGATTTTGATTATACAACGTGGGGAAATGTGTTTCCTGTAATATGCCTAAACAAGTTCATGTGTCATGATAATGTTATCTGCCACCTTCCTTCCCGGGATAAATCCTACTTGTGAATCACATATCAGACTAGCTATCACCCTCTGTAGTCTTGATGCCAGTAACTTAGAGATCATCTTGTAGAGTACGGTGCAACATACTATAGGTCGGAATTTTGTTATAGTTGTAGGGTTTGGAACTTTGGGGATCAGTGTTATAGATGTATAGTTGACGGCTCTATATAACTTGCCAGTTAGAAAGAATTCTCTGATAGCTTCTATGATATCCTCCCGCACAATATGCCAAACTTTCTTTAAAAAAAAAAGCATTATAACCGTCAACTCTAGGAGATTTATCATCTCCAATAGACTTGAGTCCCTCTTCAATCTCAGCATCAGTAACATCAGCACAAAGGGCAAGTTGTTGGTCAGTGGTTAAAGATGGACCATTCTTCATCACCTTATTATTGATTGCAGATAAGGTATTGCCAGCTGAACCCATCAATCCCTTATAGAACTCTACAATTTCTTTCTTTATAGCTTTAAGATCCACTAGCCTGGTTCCTGTGGTGGAGGTGAGGTCAAGGATCTGCTTCCTTTGCTTCTTTTCTTTTGTGACAACACTAAAGTACTTAGTATTAGAATCCCCCAGCTTGATCCATGATACTCTTGACTTTTGTTTCATTACACTCTCTTCAAGAAGGGACCATTTCTCGTTATTTAGCAAGGTTTCTCTTTCCATATCAAAGAGGTGTTCATCACGGTGGAGATGCATTTGTTCCCGTATAAGTTTTAAGTCCCCTCTAGATTTTTCCACTTTCCGAGCAATATTCCTAAATTCAACATTATTAAGAATTTTTAGCTCGATCTCGAAGCTTTTAATTTCGCCCATATTTTCGCATCCCATATCCAAGTGAATTGTTTTTGCCATATTCTAGTCACAATTAGGAGGAAATCATCATGTTCGCTCTATACATTAAAGAACACCGAAGGGTACCTTAATGTTCCCGTAGTTGCTCGGATATTGAGTAACATTGGTGAGTGGTCCGAGAAGTTAAATAGATCATAATCCGTGATAACATGTCCCCACCGAGTCAGCCCACTCATCATTCCCAAATATTCTATCTATTCCGCTATAAATCTTGTTGTCACCCTCTTGTTTGTTGGTCAGGTGTAATATTCACCCCTTCATGGGAGTTCACAAAGGAAGGCATGTCATGTACACATTCCGAAAAGTCCTGGATTTCACCTTGGGAGATTGGATTCCCAAACATCTTGTCGAGGGTATAAAGCGAGTTGAAGTCTCCTCCTACTAGCCATGACATTGTGATCACTTGAGCAAGAGTAGATAAAGTGTGCTATAGTTCCCTTCTTTGTTCAACGGTGTTATAACCATAAACAACGTGAGAACACAAGACATCCCATCCGGCTCGCTACTTATCCGATAATGAAGCACACGAGCATCAGCACGGAGAAGATTAACAATAAACACTTGTGGATCCCAAATTAGCCATATTTCGCCATTTTTCTCGCACCCCGATAATTATGCAAAGCACTTCATCTAGAGCTATGTTTTTCATCACCCTCTTTGCTCGTGTTCTTTAACTCGGTCTCGATTAGTCCAGCTAGCTGCACCTTTTTAGATTTCACTGGACCAATTCTTTTTGCTTATACCTCTTGTTAAGGCCTCTCACATTCCATATGAGCCAAGTCATTAAATATTAGAAATTGTTCCTCCTTTATCCGGGAGGACCGGCGTGGCTCTCTATGATTCCCCCGTCGTGCCGAACCGAAACTATTCTCGCTTGTTGAGGCCTTTGTTGATTAGGAACTCTTGAAGATTCGGTTCGGTTTTGTACTATTGATTTCCCGGCATTTATCACTTGTTGCCTAGGAGCTGATTTGTTGGGTTCCGGTACTACCACTGGCACGTTAGGCTGTTCTTGTATTTGTACGCCAACTTGAGGGCCTGGAGGCCTGGACAACCACTTTTGTACTCTCCTTTGTGGTTTGGGCTGCTCATTCCGTTGCTTCGGAGGAGGTGGCATCTTACATTTATGCCCAATTTTCCTACACTTCTCACAAAATTCTGGTTTCCAATTGTAAGCCACTGCTTGTTTGAATTGTCGACCATTTGGGTCCATCACTGTCACCTCTAGGGGAAGGGTCTTAGTGACGTTCACCTCTATCAACATTCTTGCAAAGAAGATCCTATTTTGTTTGGCAGTACACTCGTCTGCATACAAGAAGATCCCAACTGCGCTAGCTATTCTACTAAGGGAATTAGGACTCCAATAATTCATGGGGAGTTTTGGGAATTTCATCCACAATCGTATCTCTGTAAGGAATTCCTTATTCAAATCAAAATCCGGAGCCTATTGTTTGATAATCATTAGCCTATTATTAACGGAGTATGGTCCTGAATAGAGTTGCTGCATATCCTCCAGTGTTTGGAATTTAATTTCGTAATATCCTTCCTCATGGAGGAAAATATCTGGAGCAGCTATGTCATTCCAAATCTGGGCAATATATCTCTGCATAAACTTATATCCAGGGACCTCACCTATCACATACACAATAATAGCACACTTCCATTTCTAAGTTTTTACATCTACTTCCTTTTTTTCAAGTTGCACCACAGTATTCCCATTAACTATTGCAGGAGGGATATAAGAAAGGGACAAACCATTCTTCTCTAATCGGTTCCCTTTGAAGAGGTTTGTCCAAGGTGCTGCAGTTGTCTCCTGTTCTACCTCTTGTTCTGGATCTAGAATATGTGCTGGGTCGATTTGGCTCCAGAGCTGTTGTGCCCCATCTGCTGCTGGATTAGTACTCACATGGGTTTGCATACCTTCCAATGCAGATTATTGTGCTAAATTCATGTTCAATTCCTCTTGCATAGTCAGATCTGGGCTCTTGTGACCCGTTACCACCTTGATGTGTGGTGGAGTAACCAGCTCTGTACTCTGCTGGTTAGGGTTTCTACTCATTTTTGGGTCAATTGAACCTGTCCTCGCATTGTTTCGACCAGTGCTCTTAGAATTTGCCTCTTTCGGTGATGAAGGTTGTGTTGGCGCTGCTGCTTCTTTACTCGAACTTCCGATGACCACACGAGCTCCCACAGAGCTTCCAAAAGCTACTATAATGGCTTTCTTGTTTCGTCCTCTTCCACGCCCTTGCCCCTTTTCCATGGTTATCTCCGTCGCAGGTGTACTACTATACATCAGATCATGCGAGAGAAGAGAGAGGTTTTTTTTAGAGAGGTGTACTACCATACGTCAGATCAGAACGTTATTTTCCTTTTGTTATTCATGAGGTTAAACAGGAAATTACAACCAGGGCAAAAGGGAAAGACTTTGTCATCGTCGTCATCGTTGCACCGTCATCATCATCGCAGCACACCGTCGCCAGGCGAAAATCCAATCGTCAATTGTTCTGATTTTTCAATAAAGCTCTGTTTCATTCAAAATATAAACTTCTCAATCAAACAAATGGAGAATACAACTTATATATCCATTCTTATTTATAAGACATAAGGAGCCAATTGAGAAAGCTTTCTATAGGTCCATGAATGACGCCAGGTGTCGAAAACGAGTGATATAATATAAAAATCTCACCATTAACACAGATCTAAAATTACTGTTTTGTAAAAACATGGAATGAAAACTGGAAACGAGGAAAGGAAGGGTAAGGGGAAGGGTTGGGTATCGGCTGGGAAAAAGGGAAGAAAAGGAGAAGGGGAAGGAAAAGGTGGGCTTTTATTTTTTCCAGTTTTGGTATGTTTTGTAATTATGTTGTTATGTTTTGCAAATAAGGAAAAATATCATTATGTTTTGTAATATAGTGTCCTAAATAAAATTATTAGGTCATTTTTCCTTCTTTTTTTTTTTTGGTTTTCTATGCGGTGTCATGTACCCGCATTCGAGCCCGACTAATTAAAATTCGGCGTAAGGCCAATTAGCGGGAAGCGCTCCCTACTAAGGATGAAACTTAGTATAATGGATAGTCACCTTTGTCAATTAAAACTTATAAAAATAGTATCATTCTCAGTCAAGATGATGCCATACCCTGTTAATTTGGTCATTGTATAAAAGTAAGACAGTAATTTTAATTGACTTGGGTAGCTAGAAGAATTACCTAGAGTTATTTCAAACCAAACATGTTAAAATGGTAGGGAAAAGGGAAGAATATGAAAGGTTATTTACTTTCTTCATATGGGTTTTGGGTTGGGTCGGGTCCATTAAATTTTTATTTAGTAGATTTTTTTTAAAAAAAAAGTAAAAATGAGTTATTCACCTGAAAGTGGTTTAGCGACACTGTAAAGTGGTTTAGTGATTTTTGTTTTAGAATAAATATTTAAGTGAATTTTGTGGGAAAAATGATGGTTACATGTGAAATTTCTCCTGTGAACCAAGCTAACCCCCTAAGGGCCTAGTGGCTAGAAATTGATCCGGTTGATATTATTGGGCTGAGTAAAATGTGGGAGCGTTTTATTTGGAATTGGCAGATTGTTCAAAAGGACAATAGATTAGAACGAGTAGTTTTTATGCGAAAACTGATGTTTACTGTTCTCTTTCTCATCTAGCTCTGTATCTCTATATCCATCCCCTGTTTCTTCAATTTTCTATAGTCCCTTTTTTGTTCTATTGCAGATCTCTTAAACTTTGTAATTCAATGAGTTGGTTTTAATACAATCAGTTAGTTCCTATTTGTGAGTTGAATTTCTGGTTTGTTTCAGTTTATGCTTACGGGGTGGATGATATTTAAGAAAGCCAATTTGGTTGGCAGAAGTAGGTGCTCGTTAAGACTCTTGAGGTTTGGACCGTGACACTAATTTATAACTGTCATATCGATCATCACCAACACCAAATCGTCAGTTACAATCACTATCGCTATATTAACTTTTAGATGACGTTTCTGTTGGGGTTTAAAGACATGGGATTTAAAGATGAGTGTAGTGTGAATTGGAAAATTGTGAGAAATAAAATGGAGGGAAATGAAATTCAAACAAATTTCATTTTGCAAAGGCACTTTGACCCTCGTTGGACTGGGAAAGCACTTCTTATGTATTTATATATAAAATCACTTATTCTAACTCCAAAAGAGTTGAGGAGAGGGTCTCTCCTCGGGCCGTCATCGTCGCTCGGCTCGGTTGATTTGGGTTTGGGTTAATTAGTCAAATGGTATGATGCACTTCTTATGTGCTTATACATAGTACTAGTTTCTGAGCACGTGCTTTACACGTGTATACCTTGTTGAGTTATTTAATGATAATTTTTACTCATTGCGAATGCAGTTTCATGGATTGAAGTTCGTAGGAGATGAAAATTATTTCAACAATACGAACAACACCCTTTTTATACATCTAACAAAAAGTGAATCTTCCTAGAGTATGATGCTACAAATATATTACATGGGGTAAAAGACTAAAAACAATTAACAGAAAAACAAAATAAATAGCTACATTGCAGCTTCCCCTTCTCTTTAAGCAGATTACTACGAAGAAGATCCTCTGACGAATCCAGAAAAAATCATAGCGTATTTTGAAGCTTCCCACTTTTAGCATAGTATGATCACTTCTTCTAGCTCAGGGTGGCCCCTCACGATCGTCGCTCGGCCCGACTTTAGATTTGGTTTGGTTTGGTCAAATGATCTGATTGATTATAATCTTTTTGGACCAAATTTATTTTCTAATTTCCGTTATTTATTTTCCCGAATTCTGATATTTTTCCCCACCGAACAGGCATTTCGGCAATTGTTCAGACCCAAACGCATGGCTATAATTCTGAGGCTTCGCCTCAGTTTTCAACTACTAAAAAAATTACCGATTTTAGATTTCCTCTCAGTCTTGCATTCTGCATCGTTTTCAAAAGCAAAACATAAGTGTCGAGTGTGATTTGCTGCCGCTATTTGAGTTTGCTAAAGTTCTTCAATTTGCATTGCCGTTATTACAAAATAGTTTTCCGTTCTATCCAGGGAGGAATTAATTCATTAATTCTTGGCAACTGTGAGAGAATTAAATATCTTAAGAACACACAAAAAACTTTTGGGTTCGGAAATTTTTTGTCTCATCTAATTTCCGTTCTCAACATTTTTCTGTTTTGAGTTTTAAAACAGAAACTGTTTTTATTAAATTACTGCCTTAGAACACTAAAGCTAACAGGTTCGTCAAACAAGACTAATATTTTGTCATTTTCTGAAATTCCAATCCTTGAAATTAAATGAGACTTAATTACTACAAGGAATTGAGGTTGTGATTGTTATTACGAACTTAAAACAGAAAGCTTGTAGTGTGTTAATTTGCTTCTCTATTATATTACTACGGGCAGGCTTCAAGCCTTCTCTCAAGTATTTTGTGTCTGGGAGATAGTGCCGCAGATTCGATACTAACAAGCACCGCTGTGCAACTTCCCCCCAATCATTCACTGGTGTTTAAAGTAAATTATTTTTAATCTCATATATCTAATGGAGTTTTTTTTGTTAAAAAAAAAAAAAAAAAAAAGTATATTTCGATGTCCAAATGTAATACTTTCTTTTTTATTTAAACTGTCTCCATTTGATATTGATGAGCAAAAATGTACAATTTGAGTTTGGCATCCCAAACTTTTTACATGATCATGAATTGAGACTATCTTAGAAGGTTAGCGTCTATGGTTTAATACCAAAAAGATGGTCATAGTTAGAATAGTAAACAACTAAACTATGACTATATGGATCTATCCATTACGGAGGATCAAAAATAATAAGAGATGGATTGACAGGTTTAACCTTGAAGCTAAGCATATTTCATTTGTCTAAGTTTATTAATCCTCCAGCAATTTTTGGAAGATCAACAAAGGAGTTGAAAGTTTAGATTCCATTAGATCTTTGACTAAGGCAAACTAGTTTATCAGCTGGTTTATTTCTTATGTAATACTATTAACCAATCTACTGACTTTAAAATATACTACATTATGGAAGGTGTTTGTCAAAGCTTATAAGCTTGTCAAATTAATTTATAATTATTTTTTGGGTTACCTATGCGATAGGCCACTAAAATTTCTTATAAGTCAATTTGCTTAAAAGCAAAAATCAGTCATAAGTCATTAGTTGGTCACTCCAATTTTACAGTTTATAAATAGTTTTTTGTTTGATCAAGACTTTTACAATTTTATCCCTAATATCTTTTGTAATGTCTAAAATATTCTTCCTGAAACATAGGAGTACTAACTTTTAGTTATTTCTCTATTCTACTTTCGTTATTCGTCCTCTTTATGAATTTTTTTTTTTTAATTTATATTTTTCGGAAATAGCTGAGGGTATTTCAGTTGTTTTCTAGAAAAAAAATGTTTATGAACATATATTTTTACTAAATACATTAACCGCTTATTAGTAATTTCAACACTTATATCCAAACGCGAAATTACTTATTTATAAAATCAGTTTCAAAATTTAAAAGTGTTTTCAGCGGTAAGATGCTTATCAACTACTTTTAATCAGCTAACCCAAAATCAGATATGGCGCGGTTATTATGGTGCTATGTATTTTTCACTCAACATCATGCCTATTTAAACAGAAGTATCAGTTTCCAGTGCCTGCTACCCCAAAATAGTTTTTGCTACAAACTAAGGTTGAGAAAATGAGCTCTTTGTTAGCGTGCCAGGCCCAACTCCTCCCATCCAAGAGCTCTAATCTGGGTTTTCGATCATCATATCCAAATAATACATCAGTATGTGGGCGTGGTTGTTGCAAGATTTCAAACTCACTGAGCCAGCAGGAAAGGCTTTATGATGGTGATCGTCGTGTCCAAATAATTCACCCCGAGCCTATCCCTAAACACGTCGCTATAATAATGGATGGGAACAGGAGATGGGCTAAGGTTAGAGGTCTACCAGTGCAAGAAGGACACAAATTTCTTACGCCTAATCTTAAAAATATTTGTAACATTTCCTCCAAACTTGGAATAGAAGTTCTAACTGCTTTTGCATTCTCTACTGAAAACTGGAAACGTTCCAAGGTACGCTTGGGTAAAAACCTTTCGATTTCTGCTAATTAATTCTCTTGTTGTTGTACCATGTGTTGGGATATATACTATTAATCATGTGTTTGGATATAGTATTTATTATAGAATAATTATTTATTCAATTTTTAATAAAGAGTTAAATAGATCATATACTTATATAGTAGATGATTTAGTGTATAGAGTTTAGCTTATACACGGAAGATTAAATCATCGGTTCTTATAAGTATAAAGTTTATGTTCACAATCTAAGATGGAATTTGGACAAAGCCATCGGTATGATTGTAGCACAAGATTAATATTATGTATCTTCATTATGGGAACGGTATAGTTCCGTCTTCTTGTGCTAGTACATTTTGTATGTATTGAACGGATCAAGTAGAGATAAGTGTTTTTATACTGAATATATAAAACAAATTCTCTAGTTCATTAAATGTACTTATACTCTTAATCTTGATATAATTATTATGATCAATGTGATTTGTTCATTATTTTGATTTATTAAAAGGTACGACTTAATTGCGGGTCTATGTATTCCTGGTAAATTGGATAATGGCAAATACATTTGTGAAATAATAATTAGTTGATAGAATCCATGTTTCGACTTTGAGATTGATGATACCCTTTTATGAATGCTTATAAGTCTCATGTGAAAACCCTGCAGGTGGATTTTGTATCCGTCACATGATTTAAATTAAGAGGAAATATAAAGGATTTAATTAGTCAATGAATTAAATTGTCAGTAATTTAATTTAATTGATTGGTATCTGTAATCTTAACATGGGGAGTTAAATAAGATTTAATGAAAGATTTCGAAATTGAACTGAGGAGTGCAGTGTCGAGTTTTTAGTGGAATGATTCATAATTTATTATGGTAGGATTAATTCAGATATTTCGAATTAATTCCATAATAGGAAGCCTCGTTAATTAAATTCTGTGGTCCCTATTGTGCCTGAATAATAAAGAATTAAATGGAATATTATTTCTTGGTGGAAAATAAAGACCAACAAGGGTCTTATTCCATAAGGAGGCTAAGAGTTTTACAAGTTTCTACACTTTTTTCATAGAAATTGGCCCACACGAATTTCGCGGATTCTGGTATTATTCGGGTTACACAGTAGAAGACTGTGGAACTGGAGGACAATGGTTACGACGATAGCAGTGGAGTGCTGTCAGCCTGCAGTATTGGAAGTTGAAGTTTTACCACATTCCTTATCTTTGTTGGCTTTAAGTGAACATCGCTATCTTTTGAATCCATTTTATGTTTGTGTGCATGTTAATTGTTTATGTAGAATTGTTTTCTATTCATCATTTCATTGAAGTAGTTAAACTTTTCCATTCTGATGGAACTCTAGCTTATTCTTTTGGCTTTTCATTTTAATTATGATGCCATGTTCATAAGAAAAATATATATTGATCTTTCTGATTCAATTAATCTGCCGATATTAGTAAAAAAAATATAAACCAAACGCACCTTTAATTAACTAGCAGAAGTATGTTGAATCATAGAGAAAATATAATTGTTTAGCATCAACTCAAGCATGCATGATTTATCGTCGTCATTTGCAACTAAGAGGTTGCAAATTCTATTCATATGACTTTGGACAGAATTTCTGTTTCCGTGGTACAAGCATAACAATCTGATTTTGAGCAGGAGGAGGTTGATTTCTTGATGCAACTGTTCGAAGAGTTCTTTCAAGAATCTCTAAGGTAATCTGTTTGGCTAAGACATAAGTTATGGCCCCGTTTGAACATAAAATCTTTTTTTTTTTGCTTTTCTTAACTTCTTTGTCTTTCAGAAAATTATTTGGTTATATTGTAGTCAATTTTTTACTCCAACTTGAAGTTGAGTTTTTCAAGTTTGAAAACTGATTCTAACCACTTTCTCAAGTAAATCCTCACAAAATTTTAATTTTTTTTCCAAGTAAAATGCATGTCAAAATACAACTTCAATTTTCAAATTGATTGGGCACGGAGTTTAATAAAGAAATAAAGACTTCAGAAATTTGTGATCAAAGTTACTGCATTCTTTAAATCAGCAGGTTTAGGGTACGAGTGTCTGTTATTGGATGTAGATCAAAATTTCCCAACACTCTACAGAAACGCATAGAGTTAACCGAGGAGGCAACAATAGCCAACGGAGGACTTCATCTTATGATGGCACTAAACTATGGAGGACATTATGACATGTTACAAGCAACCAAGAGCATTGCCAGTAAAGTGAAGGATGGTATCCTACAATTAGAGGATATCGACAACAAATTATTTGAGCAAGAACTCGCTACCAAGTGTGCTAAACCTGATTTACTCATAAGGACTGGTGGAGAACAGAGAATCAGTAACTTCTTATTGTGGCAATTGGCTTACTCTGAATTGTACTTTACAAAGACGCTATTTCCCGACTTTGGTGAAGAGGAATTGAAGGAGGCCATACTTTCCTTTCAAGGAAGACACAGACGTTTTGGTGGACACACATATTGAAGCTCCTTTTGTTAATTAATTTAAGCTTCCGAATATCTCTTATTGTATGTGTTTTAGTATTTCGCGAACTGTAATATCCTCTCAATATGTATCAGCCAAATTGTGGCCTAAGAGCAGGGGCGGAGCTACAGTACAACACAGGGGTTCGAGTGAACCCAATAGCTTTTGCGTAGATCCTGTATTTGTATTAGAAAATCTAGTAAATGTATATAATTATGTAAGTGCGAATCGACATACTTTTCGCGTCCCAGGTGGGTTTGAACCCAGCTTTCAACATCCTTTTCTATTTTTGCTAAGCACACATAAGTACATGCGCTTTTTCCCTTTGGTACACGATTTTGCCCTTTCTGCTATATATGCAGATTTTTTTTTTTTTTAATAAAAATTACTTTTATAAACATAAGATTGACAATTGGAAAACGCAAAAAGAACGTTCCACTCTAAAACAAAAGAGGCTCTCTGTTACCTTCACAAACATCAAATCAAAAATCCGATTTCTACAAAGACCTAAAACCTATTCAGTCTGCTTCTTCTACAAAAAACTAAAAAAGCCTTTGCCTACAGCCACCCACCCTCTACTGGAGTCCAAACCTCCGGCTGGTGACTTTTACGTACAAGAACTTTTTCAATTCGTCACTTTTTTAAATATATTAAATACCAGTACTTGTTCGTTGGTTTGACAGTTGTTAAACATTAGCTTGAGATCATTGTCTTGTCTTAAAATTTCGAACCCCCAAATCATTGTCTTGTCTTAAAATTTCGAACCCCCAAATGTCAAATCCTAGCTCCACCTCTGCCTAAGAGTCTGACTAAAATTCAAACTAAGGCTACTGTATATAATACCCGCCTCAGTGTACTCAAAAGGATACTGACACAGACTACAACTTTTGAGTCAATAAAATCAGGATATTCTTGAGATGGCTCGTTTGAGAAGTAATTGCTCTATCTTGGCACATATCATTGGAATTTCAAGGTGAACCTTATTAATTAAAACAAAGTGTTTGTCTAAAAGAGGATGATAGCTTCTTCATCTTGAGTCTCTTTAAGAGATGCATCTGATCTTCTGTTGAAGTAAATAAAGGACAAACTATAGGATAAATTCCGCTCTCATCTTACTGAAATATGATATTACTGAAATCCATAATATGCCACCTTACACACCCACACCTCTCATCCCCGTGATCTCTTATTCTACCCTGCAACCACCAATCAGTTTTTTTTTTAAAAAAAAAAACAAATTGAAGGTACAGTTATATAAACTGTTAGTAGATAAAAAAAAAAACTTATCATACTATGCGTACCAACCTTATATACTCCAAAAGAAAAATAAAGGAGAGGAAAACACCTTTTAACACTTTTCGCCTTTGACAATACTCTTGCTCATTAATTCAGCTGAGCGCTTGTCGAAATCACATTTTCTAGAAGAAACACGATCCAAAATATTAAATTTGAATCTTCCTCTTCTAATCCTTTGGCAGGGCCAGTTGACTGTTAAGAATATAAAAGGCACCTGGGTTCTGAGGGGTTCATGAAATCTAAGGGATCCTAGGTTAAATGAGATGACGGGTGGGACAGCACCTCAAAATATATTTGATGCATGGAGTATATCTCCTCCCTAACAGAGAGGTCAGCCCTCTCATGAAGATCGCTGCATTTGGTACATCAGTCAAGGTCACACATCTTTCTGTGAAGTAAATGAAAAGGACAATGCTTCTGCACGTACAGTTATGAGTAATACCACCTTGTATCTTGACTGTAGAAGGTCTGAGAACAAACCCAAAGCCTGAGATTCGTGCAAATGTATCATGCACCTATCATCTTCTCTTGGTAATACACGAAAGAAGCAACCTTTGGGGGTGAAAAATGGAAAATAAAGGAAAGAGCATTAGAACTTCTGTTTGTTAAGAGTGTTAAAACTTATGAAAATATGTGAATGGAGGCCAGAGAACAATTGGTAGTGGAAATGTAAACCAAAATATTTGAAAGAGAACTTTTAAGCACATAGTTTCCAGCTTAGAAGCAAGTTAACATGATGTAATATCATATTTCAAGAGTTATATGACTTCAACCAAAGTTCATTATACTGATGCACTAAGGTTTTCAAAATGAAATGGACAGACGAAAATCTTAACAGGCTGGATAGTAACTTGAGATTCATATTGATCAAAAGATCTCCTCATCCTGCCAGTTGAGTAAGTAGAATGGCACATTTAACGTATGCGAGTAGGAGGGGAAGGAAAGTCAATCCAAGTCAAGAAGAGAAAACGAAATGATCATATTTTCCTTTCCACCCGTTGGTTGATGGATGGCGATTTCAATGGGAGATAGACAGAGTCATAATTAAATATACTCATAACTACTCGGAATCAGTTCACATGTTTGGGTAGCTTTTGCAACATAATAAAAATATCATAGAGGCAGGTATGGCTACAATTTTTTGGTGACACACGTCTAGAGTACTTTGTATTTATACCAGCCACAACACAGCTCCACTGCAGCCTCTGGTATGGTGAGTTTCTTAAGATGCTTGATTATGTTATCTTCATTCAGGTACAGTAATTGCCAAACTTGTTATACAATTACACCGATTGTTTGAGAAGCTCACATCCCCTTGGGACATGAATCAAATGTTATCAGTCTCATGTCTGGAACTGATCCCTTTTTTTTTTTTTTTTTTTTTGAAAAAATTATGTCTGGAGCTAATTTATGAGATCACAAACTAAAATGAGTTCAATGAACACAAAAACAGGCAAAGATCTAAGCTATCTTTTTTTATTAATGATAAGTATAATTTCACATTCTGCATTCCTCAGAACTTGAAAGAAGTGAAGAACGAAGAGAGGTTCCCAGCATCAGTAGTAAATGGAAATCACAGGGTAAAAATTCAACTTAATTAATGAGAACTGTGTGAAGAACTTCTTTAGCTTCTTCTGTGAGTTCGTTCCCCAGCGTCTTCAACATCAGTACAGTCTTTGGTGTCGATTTCCGAAAAAAACATCTACTGCTGGGTGCTAGAATGAGTGAAGGTCAAGGAAGATTCTGTTACCTTTTCTCTGGTGCACAAATACCCATCTACCCTATCTTTTTATTGATGATAAGCTTAATTTCACTTTCAGCATTCCTCAAAACTTCAAAGAAGTGAAGAATGAGGAGAGGTGCCCAGCATCAGTAGTAAATGGAAATCACAGGGTACAACTACAACTAAATTAAGGAGAACTGTGCGAAGAACCTCTTTAGCTTCTCCGCGAGTTCGTATCCCAGCTTCCTCAACAGCAGTCATTGGTGTGGATTTCAACAAAAGCCTCTGCTGCTGGGTGCTAGGATAAGTGACGGCCAAGGAAGATTCTGTTAGCAGTTTTGGCTCTCAACCAAACTTCATAGATTTTTCTCTTTCATTTAGCACTGTGGCTTTGTCACCAATAGTCAGAACAAGAGCATGAACCTAGCTTGAAACAGTGAAAGCGACTACGATCTCTTATTACAATTTCTCTATTATATAATTTGGAAATGATCTTCATGGCTGAATGACAATCTTGGCATATCCTTAAATTCTTGAAAATGTAAAGAGGCGTGCCAGCTTGTGTGCTTATGAGCCCAAAACAAACAGCCAGCTTCTCGCTGTGAGAGAACAACGCCTGTTCCTTCTCCTCCTGGCCAAAGTCAGATCCTGAAAACTTTTGGCAGGCTGTATCTGGTACATAACCAGCCAATCTTATTTTTCGAATCATCTCATCCAACATCGTATATATCTCTTGACTTTGCAGATGCAATTTATCCCCTGCACTGAAGCGATGGATTTGACCACCAACATAAATCGAACTCATACCAGGCACTTTTCTGACGCCTCTGCTTCTAAGAGCTACTCGAATAGAATTTGCCTTGTCATCTTTTCCAGCTAAAGAGTACATATTCGAAAGCAAGACATGATATTCGGTATTATCAGGATACCTTTGGACCAGCTCTTTCATTAGGCATTCCCCTAGCTTGAGGTTCTTATGGACACTGCAGGACCCTAATAGTGATCCCAACACAACTTCATTGGGGGGAATCGCCATTCCCCTGATTATGGACTCTGCTTCTTCAAGATGTCCTGCCCGACCCAAAAGATCCACAACGCAAGAATAGTGCTCTATAGAAGGCTTTATTCCATATTTCGATTCAAGGCTATAGAAAAAATGGCGACCTTGATCAACCAAACCTGAGTGACTACAAGCACTTAATACAGCTGTAAACGTTACATCGTCCGGTTTGACCTCTCTAATCATCAGAGCAAACAAATCCAATACCATATCTCCCTTTCCCTGCATTGCCAGTCCGCTTAGCATGGCATTCCACGTAATCACGTTCTTTCGAGGCATCACCTTGAAAACTCGAAACGCATCATCAATCCTGCCACATTTAGCATACATATTAATCAACGCTGTCGCCACCATTATATCCATTTCATGTTTCATCATCTTCAAAGCATACACGTGTACCCATTTACCCACAATCACATTTCCCGACTGCGCACAAGCTGATAACCACGAACAAAACGTCACGAAATTCAACTCAAATCCACATTCAAACACCATTTCACGTAGAAGCCCAAAAGCTTCCTTCGTTAAACCGTTCTCAATATACGCTGTAATCATTATCGTCCACGCCACTTTATTCCTCTCAACCATCTGATCAAACAACAACCTCGCATTTTCAAAACCTTCCCACTTCACCACTCCACCCAAAAGCACCGTCCAAGAAACAAGACTCTTTTCTTCCATCTCTTTAAAAACCCTTCTTGTTTCATCAATTAACCCACATTTCACATACATATCCATAACAGCATTACACGCTTTAACACTCGAATTAAACCCCATTTTAACCATACAACCATGACCCTGAACCCCAAATTCTTCACACCCCAACTTCGCGCTAGCAAGGAATACAGTAACCATAGTAAACTCATCAATCAAAACATCACTCCTCCGCATTTCAGCAAACAAGTTGAGTGCATCCCTTGGAAACCCTCCACGTGCATAGCAACCCATCAAGGTTGTCCAGTCAACAGTGTCTTTATATGAGAGAGGAATTTCATCGAACACCTTGCGTGCATAGAGAACACACCCGCAAGCTGCATACATTTGAAGAAGAGCATTACGGAGATATGTGTTTGGGAAGTTTGCAAGACCAGTGGTGATAATGGAAGCGTGGAGCTTCGTACCAACATCCAAAGATAAATATTGAGCGCAACTTCTTATAAGGGTCCTATAGTGGCGAGATAGCAATGAGAGAGTACATATCATGAGAAAAGATAGTATGCTAGTATTTTGGTCTAAATTCAGCATATAAATAGTAATTGGAATAAGCAAAAAACTACTCCTATGAAAAACTCAGATTAAATTTATTTGGGGATGTTTGACCATGAATAAATTTGATCCCAAACTTTAACGGAGGACAAATTTAAATTTATAAACCATACTTAAAGGGTAAATTTGACCCTTTTCCCAAATTGAAATGAGGGGGAGGGGGTAAGAAGAAAATAAAAAAGGAAAGATGTTTTACTACTACAGTCAAATCTCTCTATAACAACATCATTAGGTCTGAAATTTTTTGACTCTTATAGAGAATTGTTGTTATACACCCATAACATCATTTGTCATTTAAATAATAGTTGACTGTTATAGGCAAAAAGAAATGCATAAAATTATTTTTTACTTTTTTAATGTTGTAAGAAAATAACAAATTATTTAAATTTTGAATCTCAAAGATATGAATGTTTCACTAACTAAACATTATAGAAAGTTAATACAATTTCAATAAATTCATAATTGAATGTATAAAGTTTTAAGCTCTAAGACACACATTTTAAATCTACAGTACTTGAAAATTACATTTTTCAAGATTGATGGGAGAAATTTTATTGTAGCTTGTTTCATAGAATCCAATCTTTTAGTGGTGATATAACGTTGGAATTTACGAAAAATTGCATCTAAACTTTCAGCAACGTGAATCCAATTGATTTCCCTTGAAGGGAATCTAAGAGGTGAACCGTTGAGTCTTCTAAATCAGTCCAAGTAACAACAGGTTGAGGTTCTTCGTCAACACTTCCATTGTTGTCTTTGACTTTCATATTCTCTTGTTCTTCCACTCCAATGACATGAACAATAATGTCTTCATCAGTGAAAACTCCAATGATAGAAAGTGTTGCATCAAACTCCACATATGTATTCATACGTAATATTCTGTCATACATATAGTATTTTAAGGTATCAAATTAAATATCTGGTGAAAATCCTGTCACGCCCCGAACCATGGCCTGGGCGAAACACGACACTCGGTGCCTTACTGCATGTGACCGAGTGAACCACATGGCTTGCTGAATCATCATGAGGCATAACATGAGCGGAATATAACGTGAATGCATGATGAGCCTTTATAAAACGTAATAAGTCATAATACTTAATAAAAATACTTGTTTAAACATGAGTACGGAAATAACATGAATGAGCCAAAATGACTATACGACTCCGAAAGTCTGACATAACATAACTGACTTATCTAGTCTATGAAACCTCTAACATAAGTCTGAACATGGAAAACATACTCGCTGGGACAAGACCCCCAGCATACCTTAGATGTGTAGCTAATCATAATGATAAAGATGTCACACCCTTAATCCGGTAGGGTGTGATGGGCACCCGACCCTTATTTAGGGCCGAGCGAACCCGCTGGCCTTCGTAGTACTCGTAATCAGACTGGGCCCTTAATCATAGCATAAATACATAATGAAAGTTTTTCGGAAAATCAAACGTACTTTTCATCTTTTTCCAATCAAATAAAACTTGTAACATATGGAACTTATAATACAATGCGTAATAATACGTCGGCTTACATAGCCGCTTACATGATCGACATCTTATACCCACGACACTGTCTGCAAAGTCTCTAGCACAGAACACGAAACCATAACATAATAATCGACTCAAGAAGACTCCGAGAAAATGGAGCTCGCCAATCCCCGGAACATCTTCTACTAATATCTTCGACTCACTCGGGTGTACCTCACATGCATGAAACGCGGCCCCGAAGAAAGGGGGTCACAAGGAAAATGTACTGAGTATGTAAAGCATGGAATACGTTAAATAGAATCATAACCGGACTGAGAAGTACAGAGCAGACATAACCATCAGAAATCATAGACTTGCCTTTAAAACATATCTCGTACATATACATATACCTATAGCGTATCCCGGCCCTCTAGCGAGGGACTCGGTGGGTAAAATCATATCATTATCACATCATCGTATCATCGAACATATATGCCGTACCCGGCCCTCTAGTGAGGGACTCGGCGAATAAGGCCATATAATCATCGTATCATATTATCATGTCATCATATCACATCATCATATATATACATATACCGTACCCGGCCCTCTAGCGAGGGACTCGGTGAAGTGATCATATATATACCGTACCCGGCCCTCTAGTGAGGGACTCGGTCGTACCCGGCCCTTTCGGGACTCGGTGGATAACGTACCCGGCCCTTTCGGGACTCGGTGGAGTCATCATATGTATACCGTACCCGACCCACTAGTGAGGGACTCGGTCGTGCCGGCCTTTCGGACTCGGTGAAATATCATATCAGCGCACGAATACGTGCCGGCCGGGACTCGGTGAAGTGATGTCATAGTAGGCACGAGCGAGTAATAAGAAGCCACATACACATACACACAATTCATCTTTGAAGCTCAACAAATAAGTAACGGATCAACGCTCGTCTCACGGTAATCATAGTCCCATTGAGTTCCTTCAGCATGTTACTCAGGAACATGTCAAACAGAGCTTCGGAAATCATAGTTACGTATTAAAATCATATGCTTAAGAATTCTCATTTCATACATTTACACAGATTCCATAGAATCAATCAAAGGACTATCATTTAAAACCGAGCCAATGGTCATAGTCAAATCCAGCTTTCTTTCGAATGGTACTCGGAACTTGTCAAATAGAACCTTGCCATCATAGTTACGGATCGACATTATGTACATACAATTCTCATTCTGATTTACCAAATAAGCAAGTAATCGTACTCGGGGGTCGAGGTGATAGTCATTTAAGTCCTTTCCAAAAAGTCGTCAGAACTATACAGAGGAAAGTCTCGCGGGCCCACGGACAAGTATCCAACCAATCCGAGCCCGCCTATGAACATTATAGCCTTAATACACTACAGAACCTCCTACGGACATATCGAAGCGATCCGAGCCTTTTTATGAAAGTTACGGACGTTCGTAGTTACCGACTCTTTTACGAACACATTCTTTTATGCACCTTTATATTTAATCGTACACAAGGCATAAGAACGATAATTTAACTACGTTACGAATACGGATATCAAGAAGCACATAAGAATCATGAACATGCTCGGATCGGAGGAGTAGAGTTACCGCGGGGATCATATCATAGCCTAATTTAACTAAGACATGCCAAAGAAGGAAAGGTGAGCTTTACATACCTTGGCCGCCCCCTAAGCTAATCCAAACTTACGCCTCGGCTTCTCACGATCCACGATAATGTCATTAGACATCCAACATTAGCCGTAGACATTGAAGAACCCGATTCCAAGCCATCACTTTATCTACAAAAATTTAAAAGATTCCCCTATATATTCACCAACCCCGAGAATTCAACTCGGCCAGGATTCCAAATTGCAACAACGAATGACTTTCTCCCTCCAACAACCACTCCATGTCTTAGAGAACCTTCCATTTAGTAGGGAAACAAGAAGAAAATAATTTTTCTTGGCCAAATTCTTGGGACCATATTCGCGACTTTTGGCCGAATGGTTGCCCCTCTCTCTTTCTTTCTTTCTCTCCAAACTTCTTGAATTTTCTATAGTGGAAAAGATGATTAATTACCTTGTAGTGTTATCACTTATATATATATATGCATAGCACATGGCCGGTCATATGCTTCTTTCTTTTCTTTTTTTTTTCTCCAATTTTCTTCAATTTTCTAGAAATTTCCAAGGTCACAAAAGATGAATTTATGGTCTTGCTTAGTCATTCCATGCATATATATGGCTCCACAAATATGTAATGTACACATGTGCCATTTCATGGCATGAAAATATTGGCCAACCAAGGGTGGGGCCTACTCCAACATGTCATGAACTAAAGTTTCCAAATTCCCAGTTTACCCTTAATGCTCCATACCAACAAAAAATGAATATGCGACTCATGCATTCTTAACAAAGCCAAAAAAAATATAACCTTGCCCTTAACTTTCCGCCACTAACTCGGAATATTCAAATGTGCAAAATGCGAGGTATAACATCCTCCCCCCCTTTGGAACATTCGTCCTCGAATGTTCAACTAGTCTTACGGGGTCTAATAAGCACCTCGGGGGAGCTCCCTTTTTGTAGCTATCGCCTACAGCTTATTCATCGATCCCTTAGTTCGACCATAGTCGCGTTTCATCTGTCTTCAATACTAATTCTATTTTGGCGACTGGCTTAAACCATCGTTACATCTTCCCGTAATGTACCCAAAAGATTACTATACATGGGGTTTGGAAAAAAATACGTAGGCACGAATGACATGAGTACTGGAAATAGGCACGAACATGACATGATTACCTGGGCGTGAGATGCATGACGTGGGACATAAATACACGAAGCGGATGACATGAATACGTGAGTGCTAAAATGTCATGAGATACGAATACGTGTGAAAATGGATATCGTAACATGGGATCTGAATGTCGAAAACATGATTGTTACAACATGAGGGTTGAATACTAAGCGCGGGTAGGATTTGGATACTTAGCGACTTAATCGCAGACCTTCGTATGTCACCATGGTAATATAAGATAGGAGTATGACTTAGGCTTTGAATGTAAGCGCAACTCGATGTGAATGCGACAGACTTGAGTCGTATAACAAGAATATGATCCTAACATAGGTGTTCATAAATCTCTAGCATAGGCATGACATGAATACGTCGAATCTGAGTAGAATAATCCCGAGATAAGTACCATAGGGTACATTAAAAGATATCTATTTGAATATAGGAATGCACCTTACTTCTGATTATCTTGTTAGCTGTTAATCATGATTATGAATACCTTAGCTCATCTTGCTCATTCTCATGAGCGAATTATAGAGAACTGAGAGAAAAGGATTTATTGGTACTATTCATATAAGATACTTTACTTTGAAGAACAGACATGTCATGGTGCATTGTACATGGAGGACGTAACGTGGAACATGCGTACATGGGAACGTGATTCATATGGCATAAAACGTGAATAACATGACATGGGGCATGGGACCATGAGCAACCTGACATTTACATGAGTACATCATGGATGCATATCGTGGCGTCTGGACCTAATTTCATGAGTATTGAGCTATTAATAAGACATAAGCGTGATTTGCGTGGAGTACAATTGTAGGCTCACTCTTGGGTACTCATAGACGTACATGGATAAAGTATTACCCTTAGACCTTAGATATCTTTGAAATGATGGGACATGATTCAACATAGCTTACTCTTATCACCGTGAGTAATTGCCCTTGTTATAAATAAGGCTCATGAAAAAAATAGATTATAGGCATGAATAATTCGTTCCTCGAGCATCTAAGACATGGGTAGAAAGTCACTTTGAACATAAAAATGGCATAGGTACTTCGGAAAAGATAAGGGCATCCTTTGAGATGGTTTGAAACATTAGCCAAAGAAACATAAGCACGAATTACATAGATTCATGGGTAGGACATCCATCTTAGTTCACCTTCATTATTATCTAACAACATCATTGTTACGATACCGCTATAAGTGGAATGCGAAGAGAAATGAATTGGGGCACGAGTATGTGGTAACATGGATAACATAATCATAGGGGTCAAGATCATCATCAGATTTGAAAAAGCACTTAGATGCTAGAACATGGACATGAGTGTAAAAGCATGATAGATACGTGAGACCTGAATGCGGTTTTTAACTTTAGACATGAGCATACCAGAAGTGCCAGACATGAAAGGACATTCCCTTGTATAACTTACTATCGTATGAACTCTTAATTCTTGTATCTTAAACGCAGAGTATCAATCTCTAACATGGGCATGATATGGGTACGAAAGGCACGAGTAGAGTACGTCTGGGCATTAGTACCACATAGTACATGAATTACTCTAGAATTGGAACCGTTATACCCTTAAAACCCGCTATTCCCTCTAGAACTTTATCTTATAACATAATTACCTAGTACTTGATCTCAACGAAAGATGACAAAAATCACATTTTACGCATCTTATCTTGGCTACATGAAGCTGTGATCTCAAACATAATCTCCTTAACACCTATTAACTTACGAAACACATGATCTATATCAGCACCTTACCGCACGATCTCCCCCTTTAGTTCAAAAGCTGACATTTAAAGCCTGTGGATCTCTCGAGTTAGCGATAAGTGGTCATCTAGTGGCTCTGCTAATTTCCTCTAAAATACTGACGACTCAATTCTTCCGCTTACTTCATGCAAGTCTTACTTACTTTGGGAAAACTGGATTACTTAAATGAACGGGTTTCTAATGTACATAACTGGCATACTAGCTTTGTCAGTCTTGGGGAAAACTCTTTTCTAATAACTCTTAAAGACTTTTCTTCTGTAGCTTGCTTTCTTACTGCTTAGATGATTTTCTTATTTCACCAATTTCAATACCTCAAATTTAACTTAAACCCTTTGGGTTCTAATACGCCTTCGGTGTATTCAGACAGTTACCCACTTAGTAGTGCTAACTTGACTAAGTACTCAAATCTTACTTCTACTAACTCTGCTGAAAATTTCTAATTCACTGTATCTATTCAAACTTACTTACTATGCTTTTGTTAACCACTTGCTAGCATCACATTATCTAATTTTTCTCTGAGTACTAAAGTGAAGCATAAGGTTATTTCTAACTTTTCCTCCTTATCTGACTCTATAAAGGGGTTGTATACTATCTTTCCGAACTATAGACACGGATCACACCTAGGGAAATTTTATCTGTCTCAAATTCTCAAATGAGAAATTGGAACAACTAATCCTAAACTCCCTATACAAGTTCAAAATTATATTACACTATCCATATCAGGGATAAATACTTAATCACATAACCTAAGAGGGAATTGTCATATCTTTTATCTTATAGTAATATCTGCTTCTTGTAGAAACTCGCTAACATCATACTCTCTAGGTCTGATCTGGATAAGCTTAAATAATTTAAAACTATCCGTAAAAATTCAATATCATCTGCTCGTGTTTTTTCTTATCGCACTCAGTCCCTTCTTAGTCATATACATAGTTCATATGACAAAAATATATATATATATATATATATATACCCTTGAAAAAGTCGAGACTTTCTAGTATTACAGGTGGTTGGCTCTTAGGCTATTTCCTGCTTAAAACTACCATGGACAATTTATGATTGCTGCAGCTAATTTCATAACATGTTACTCTGTAGGGTCTTAAATACGAACTATCATCCTTGTCGTAGCTCCATGGTCGGATAATCCAAATAAACTTATTCGAAGGTATATAACCTACGTGTACCGCCATGCCGAAACATGTTTTTAAAGGGTATTATCACGATAAACACACCATGCACTATTTGGTAAGTCTTGGGTCTCGAATTTTCCTTCTCGCCGCTTACGCATTCGATACGTTTAGAATTCGATGGAAAGAGAATGTTACTTCGCTCTAAGCTTCATGCCACGAGTTAGAATAATTCCTGATGCCTCCATCGGAAAGCAACACATCGATACGACTAGCTTTACATCTTCCTCATCCATTGAGACTAGGCGTATTCGGTAGAATGGGAAACAACACTTGAGTTTGAGTGATTTCTGAGAACACGGCTATTGCACGATCTGAGTTGAAAGAAGTGAGACAATCTTAAATGTCTTGGTGGTCAACTGTTTATATGTGTGGTGCGCACACACATATAAAAGTGACCCCACTGGACACAGTTTCATAGAATCCCTAAGACATTTGAACCTAGGCTTTGATACCAAGCTTTGTCACGCCCCGAACCATGGCCTGGGCGAAACACGGCACTCGGTGCCTTCTTCGTGTGACCGAGTGAACCACATGGCTTGAAACTTCTTTGAATCATCATGAGGCATAACATGAGCGAAATATAACGTGAATGCATAATGAGCCTTTATAAAACGTAATAAGTCATAATACTTAATAAAAATACTTATTTAAACATGAGTACGGAAATAACATGAATGAGCCAAAATGGCTATACGACTCTGAAAGTCTGACATAACATAACTGAATTATCTAGTCTATGAAACCTCTAACATAAGTCTGAATATGGAAAACATACTCGCTGGGACAAGACCCCCAGCATACCTTAGATGCGTAGCTAATCATAATGATAAAGAGTTGACTAAACCCCGAATGAGATGGGGCTCACCAATAAGCTGATACGAATGTTGTCCTACAGAGCAGATGCGTCGTCCTGTAAATCAGTACCTGCATCGTGAAATGCAGGC
The DNA here is from genome assembly GCF_029784015.1 of Lycium ferocissimum. Classification (NCBI taxonomy): domain Eukaryota; kingdom Viridiplantae; phylum Streptophyta; class Magnoliopsida; order Solanales; family Solanaceae; genus Lycium; species Lycium ferocissimum. The sequence continues at coordinate 23,576,807 of NC_081345.1, read as the reverse complement.
TCCCGGGTAATAAAATGAGACGTCAGCACATTGAATGTACTGGTATGTAAAGCAACTGAATGAAATAACATGGGACATAAAGTAATAAAGATAAGAACTGAACGTGAAACTGAAACCTGGTTATGAGCATGAACATGAATACATATATAATATAAAGCATGAGTAAAACATGGTAGGTAGGGAGAGCATTTCATAACCGATAATATAATATCACCACGTGGGTACGTGGAGTCTGGTACCTCGCCGGACCAGCAGATCCCCCATACCTTGCCAGGGTATAAGGTGGTAACGTTCCTGATAGATCCATTCAGTGTAAAATTAAAGAATCATCCTAACTGGGCGGAGCGATCCTTGTCCTACGGTGGCTACGTAGTTTCGGGCTATCTGAGCCTTCTCGGTAATTCGTGCAACTCCCAAGAACATGAACATGATATAGTTGGCTAAGAAGCCCATGATTTTCGTGAATTAACTTGTACTTGACTTGTAATCATGATTTCACGAAATAACTTGTAAACATGGTTTCATGAAATAGCATGTATGTATCTTGTATCATGGCATGAAAGTAATTATATAATATAGTTGCATGAAAACTTGTAGACATGTAGGATATTCATGAAATAATCATTTTTAGCTAAAAACATGCATGCAAGAACCCATGGAATACAAGATATGGGTTTTCATGGATTACAGACTGATTCTCAATAATCATATGGAGTTATTAAGAACACAATGATAGAATAATAGCAATTCATACATAATATAATCATGGACATGGACCTAGGGTTGTCATAAGCATGGTATAGAAACCCTAGTTTTCGTAAGGATTCATACTTTATGGATTAAGAGGCGTGGGGAAGAACAATGATGTTCCCACACGTAGATAGCAACCCTACATACCTTAGTTGCTCCAAAACTTGAATTAAAGATTGTAGCTTTGAAGAAGATTTCCAAAATCTTGAATTCTTGAACCTTGAGGTGGCTTTTCTTGAAAACCCTAGTTTAAGAATGATGATTTCTTGTTTAGATTATTAGATTATATGTTAGAATTGAGTTGGAATAATTAGAGTAGGCTTACCTTGGTGTTCTTGATGATGGAGGAGGGTAGGAGGTCGTTCTAGGGCTTGAAGGAATGAAAAATAATGATTTGAACTGATATGGACGAATATATCTTTGTTCTGAAAAATTAAATTTTACACTCAGTTAAATACTGCCGTATTTTGAAATACAGGCCATGTTTTGAAATACGGTCCGTATTCCGTATGGACTGCACTGCGTCTCTTCAGTAAAATGGCCATAACTCTTTGTACAGATGTCCGTTTGACCCCCGTAATATACCGTTGGAAAGGTATTTCAAAGCTCACAACTTTCATCAAGAAAATTTTCCCAAATTCCAAATACGTTTTGAAATATGGGCCGTATTTTGAAATACGGGCCGTATTTTGAAATACGGGCCGTATTTTGAAATACGGTCCGTATTTAACGATGTAACCTCTAAGTGTCAAATTCCAGAATGCTCAGAAATCCTTGGTACTAGTTTACGACTTGAAATACGGGCCGTATCTTTGAAACACGGTCACTGTTCATGAGCGGAAACCACCATCTTACAACTGAAGAGGAAATTTCCAATTCCCACATTCTTTATCGGGTTTTCTAAGTCTGGGATCATGGTCAAAGCTTAGGTTAAAGGTACGGGGTGTTACAATCCATACTAATTATTATTGGTAATCATAGATATTCTATTTTTTATAAAGATGGTTAATACTTATATTACCAAAAAAAGAAAATAGCTGTTATATGAGGGGTGATTTTTCAAAGAGTGTACTGTTATAAAGTTGGTTGTTGTTGTTATAGGTAAAATGTTACTATAGAGAAGTGAAATATAACATAAAAAATCAGTTCCAAAAAATCTTAGCTATTATAGAGAAGTGCTACTATACGCGGATGCCGTTATAGAGAGGTCTAACTGTATTGCTTTGCTCTACGTTAAGTAATTACGCATCCCTATTCAAATTCTTTCAAGTTGTAGCAGGCAGCATTTTCATTCAAATAAACTACTTCATCACTTATTCTATGCTACCTTAAGAAAACATCAATTAAAGGGGTCGTTTGGTAGCTGGTTAGAGTTATCCAAGTATTAGTAATATATGGATTAGTTATGAGGAAATTTTTGTATTATTTTATGCATAAATTAGTTATTCAGGGTTTACTTATTCATGTATTACTTATTCACTTTTTCTATCCAGCATAAAATAATACATAGACTTTCTCATAATTTTGCGGGCTTCTAAATTGCAAATCAAACATCGTATTAATTTTGTACATGAATAACTTACCTCCTAACCAGCTACCAAATGTGGTAGTTCCTCCGTCCCAAATTATATGACACTCTTTTCTTTAGCCAATCCAAAAAAGAATGACATATTTTTGTATTTAGTAAGAATTCAACTTTAAATTCAAATTTTTACCTTTAATGAAATGATTTCTAGTCACAAAAATTTCTATGGTTTGTTCTAGACCACAAATTTTCGAAGTCTTCCTTTATTTCTTAAACTTCGAGTCAAGTCAAACACCTTCATATAATAATGGGACAGAGGGAGTATTACTTATGCAGGATTTAATACTTGCATAACTCACATCCAAACCAGCTACCAAACGACCCCTTATAGTGTTTATTTTTTTTCATATTCTAAGCTGTCCTTACTAATTATGCTTTAGAAACCTAAATTTTACTACTAATACTTCAATAAATCTGAAAACTGCCCCCTTCCTTTTGTGTTTATTGAGTACCATTGTGGTATATGTATACAATAGAGGTCTAGTCGAACCCCAAACACTCCAGCCTCCAGGTATCCCAACTTGGGTGATTGCTTAATTTTTATAAAAGAACTAACATAAGTTTCATGTATACTTTTGTTGTGCTACATTTTGTATACTTAATATAGTATTAGTTATATTTATTTTTGTAGATCTTAGCGTGCATGATGAAGGTAATGCCTTCAGGCTTCAAATCTAATGTAGAAGTAGATAACATCACGCACTTGTATGCCTGTTGTGCTTTTACATTTGAAAAATTGGGTACGTCAAATACTTACATAGATTATGGGGAGAAACTAAGATGTTTCGTTTCAATCCCCTTCTTTATGTTTTGGATCTTAATTTTCGGGTTGGGGTCTACCTAACCCCATAACAATGATGACTTTTGCACGAATATAAAATTTGAAACGTATGGGTTTCTATATAACGATTTCAAGTTGAATTCCCATGAACCCATAAACTATGCTCTAGATCCGACACTAACAATGGAACTGTGTATTAGTAGAACAACAACAAGCTAAGGTCTTTGAGAAAATAAGAGCAAAGCTACAAGTACTAAAATCTTCAGTAATAAAATTGAGGAACATATTATTAATCAAGGATCGGATTAAACCAAAACCGTACAACCAAAAACTGATGCTACTACAATCTCAAACAAATTGGAAAAATCGTGCAACCAACGATGAATCTTATTATTTGGGCATTTCCATTCAAAGGTAGAAAAAAATACAAATATATAAACCTGGTGAAAGGAGAACTGCATAGGTTGAGCTGACATTCCACCGTTTCAAGTCAAACATCAAAATTCTTCATTGTTTCTATGATTTGTGGCAACTAAATATAGCTCTTCTTGTTTTGCTCCAGTTACTCCATGTGCTTCAGTCATATCCAACTCTTGCGGATTAGTTTCATATGGGAGTTCCCAGTCAAAGTGATAGAGTAATTGAGCCAGAGGATGTGCAACATTAGCTAAACCAAACAGCATTCCTGGACACATTCTTTTTCCTGCACCAAATGGAATAAACTCGAAGTTATTTCCCATAAAATCAATAGAAGAGTTCTCAAATCTCTCGGTATAAAACTTTCGGGATCATCCCAACTTCTGGATCTACGCAAGTGCCCATGCATTAACTAGTATCCTAGTCTTAACAGGTATGGTGTATCCATCAATATCTATTTGTTCCCTACATTCTCTAGATCCTATGAAAGGACCAGGATGTAGCCTTAATGTTTCCTTAATTACTAACTTTAGGTATGTCAATTTTTCAAGATCTTCTCCATCATAATTCTTCTTTCCTTTCAAGACTTGTCTCACTTCACTTTGAGCCTTGGCCATAACATTTGGCCGCTTCATCATTTCTGACAATGCCCAAATAATCATTGTAGATGAAGATTCACTTCCAGCAAGAAAGATGTCCTACACAAACAAATAAATAAATTAAGTTAATAGATGTCCTACATAAACAAAGAGAAGGAAACACAAGCATATGAGGTGGAAGCAAACTAAACTTACAAAAAGAACAGCTTTTAAATGGTCATTTGTGATTGGAAATTGAAGTTCAGCATTATCCTTAATCCTTAGAAAAACATCAACCAAATCTTCATCACCGAAGCGACCATTTCCCAGGTTGTTCCCAGCTGCTTTATTTTTAGTATGCCCATTGATGATGTCCTCCATTAATGCATCAATCTTCTTATGCGCTTTCACCATTCTCGATTTCTCACCACTTATGTTGTGAAGTAGCTTCCATGATGGGAACAAATCAGCTACAAAAAATCCTCCTGATAATAACATTACTTCCTTCAATATTGTTATAAACTCGTCTCGATCTTTGCATACTTTCCCGAAGGCTGCTCTACAAATGACAGAGTTCACACACCAAAAAACTTTTTCTGACATATTGATCATTGTAGAAGTACTAGAACCGGACATGGAATTACGAATTGATGAAATGAGAGTTGAAAGCTCATCTCCTCGAATTGCGCTAAATGACTTGACCATCTTAGCACTAAGAAGTTCAACAATACAAATTTTACGCATTTGTCTCTCGGTAGTCACCATATGGGCTAAATGTAATGCCTTTATTATTGTAAAGTAGGATGTTTGTGGATGTATATTCTGGCCTACTAGCAAAGACAGGGTCATGAGTTTTTAGAACTTGTTTTGCAAAACTAGGAGATGATATGACTACTGTAGGAACTTGCCCAAGTTGCAAGCATTTTTTTGCGCGGAGTGCCCTTCTTTTGGGGTGGTCTTTAAATTTTGCCCCTCATATTTGTGGTCTTTAAATTATGCCCCTCATATTCTTTGGTCTTTAATTTTTGCCCTTCGCATTGCAACTTTGAGCTTTTGCGCCGAAAATAATGAGGTTCGAGTTCGAACCCCGCTCAAGCATAAATTAAAAAAAAAACGCAAGACAAGGTTTGGATCGCGTGTATGCGGGACCCGGCATACTTTTGCTAAGGAATTACACATTTTATGCGGACCGGCATACTCATGCCTTATGGGCGGACTTGGCATAAGTATGCGGGTGCGGCATAACTTTGATAATTCTTCACAAAGTTATGCCGTTGGGGCATACTTTTAATGGGCAAACTTTTATGCCTTGACCCCGGCATAACTTTGTGAAGGAATTATCAAAGTTATGCCGGACCCCGTATACTCTGAAATCTTGCCCATAAGGCATAAGTATCTTGGTCGGCATAACTTTGGTAATTCTTTCACGAGGGTTATCTTGGGGGCATCTTTTAATGGGCAAACTTTTATGCGAATTCGGCATAAACTTGTGAAGGAATTATCAAAGTTATGCGGGACCTAGGCATACTTATGCCAAATCGCCCATAAGGCATAAGTATGCGGGTCCGGCATAACTTTTAATTCAGCTGCAGTGTATGCGCGTTGGGGCATAGCGAAATTTAAACTTGCCTTGCGAATTTTTTTTAAAATTTTAATTGCGTGTGGGTTCGAACCAGGAACTGTGGGTTTTAAGCAAAGGGAAAATTTAAAAGATTTGAAATATGAGGGCGAAATTTAAAAAAAAATGAAACGAAGGGCGAATTGCCCAGTTGCAAGTACATAACAGGCCCATACTTTTGGGCTAAATTTCTAAGAATGCGATGTGGAACTTCAGCTCCCATCAAGTGATGCAGACTTCCAATAAGGGGAAGTCTCCATGGGCCTGGAGGCAATCTAATTTGTTTTTGGTTTTTTGTTTTTGATTTTCCCCAATGTCTCACTAGAATAATAAAGAGGGAGGGGAACAAAAGCAATGAAATTAAATTGCTGGAAAGAGAGGAGTAAATCTCCATTGAATAGTAAGGGAAAGAAAAGAAGAATTAAGCTTATGGTGGATAATGCTCTTAATAATTTTAGCTGCTTTTATAGTGACAATACACCCAAATCACCTATTATTAAACAAGCCGTAATCTTCTCTTTTTTGGTGCTATATAATATAATACCACCACGTACGTGGTCATGTGGTAAAGGGATTAACCACATGGTCAATTATTTTAAGTATCTCCTGTATTCACACGCAGTACACGCACACTTCATCAGTTTTTTTTTTTTTTTTTTTTTTTTTTTTTTGACGGCAAGATTCATATATTTATGTAAAATTGTAAACCAATTGGTTCTTTCCCCGAGTGTCACATGACTCACATGTATGACTTCCATGAATATATTGTATTGTATCGTAGTTCCCGTATGTGTGTCCGAATTCCTTTTAATTGTATTACTAGGTGTAAGATGATCAGAGTCTACAGATTGTTAGTATTAAATTTACTATTCCCATGCCCCAATTCTGTATAAATAAAGAAATTTGTAGTCTTATGCTATAATTTGGAGACTAGTGCATGAATTATGTTCTGTAATTTTGAATAAATATTCTAACGATAATTAGGCCAAATACCTAGATAATCTCTAAAAGTTAGCGCCATACGTCAATTGCATACCTTAACTTTCCTAGTTAAAAAACACTTCTATTTGACAAAGATATATGTCTTGGAGTAGCAATATAATAGTGTTTTTTTTTTTTTTTTCCAGATTTTCGACGGCATACCGTCGAGAAAACGCAAAAAAAGCAGAATATTGAGCGTACTGACGACAATTCGTCAAAGATGTGCAAGTATGTACTAGGATAAGGATCTATTCGACCATTTCCCGATTTCTTTTTAAATAAATATTTGGATGGGTAGTCGTCTATGTTGTGATTAAAAATATTTGCAAATTATATTTATTTTATTGTGCGAGCATTGCCCGTTGGCCGTCATAATGTCTGTCGGAAATGTTTCCAATGGCTTGCCGTTGAAAAAATTTCCATTGGGTAATTTCCGGAGAAGCGTAAGTCTTTTCACTAAGTGCTTTGACCGTTGGAAAGAAGATGAATCCTCTAATATGGTGTCTCTTCGCAAGAAGAGACTCAACCGGGCACACCACACTCTTCAGGGATGGGGAAATTTCAGTAATGTATAATTTAGCACACAAAATTACATTTGGGTAGCCATATTTTTAAATTACAAACCTATGACCCAACAAATTATGGCCGCAGCTTGTATATACAGCATTATACAACAATGTACAACTTTATACAACAATATACAACTTTATACACCTACTGTAAACAATGTATAAACCTTGTATAAAAATGTATAATAACGTATAGGAGGTGTTTATACACACTTCTATAGTGTTATGCAGTGTTATACAGTGTTATACAGTGTTTATACAGTGTTAAAAGTGTAACATAGTGTGTGTTTTATATACACTTTACCCTTAAAAAAACACCAACATTAGAAAGAGATTTGGAAGGAAAAAATAGCATCTTGGAGTTTGATATGTGGGGGGGGGGGGGGGGGGGGGGATGGCTATCTCGGGACTCGGGCTTTTTTTAAAAATAAAAAATGGAATGAAGACTTAAAAATGTAAGGAAAAAAAACTATGGGCATTTCGGGTAAATACTTTACCCAAAATGCCATAGCATGTTATTTTCCCTTCAGGGATTGTGTCTTGTCAATTTTCATAGTGAATTTCTTGTATATCCACCTAGAAAGCGAGAGCTCGAGGCAGTAGGAAAGGAGAATCAACAAGATAGGATGCTCTGTCCCAACTATCAAGAGTAGAAAGATTCCAACTTTGAGTTGAAACGCACCCAATAATTTTCGATGGGTCTATTTCATTGTTATAAAAAAAGTTTGGCAAAATACATAGACAAACACTCAAACTTGGCTCCAGATGTTTAGTTTCACACTTAAACTTACCAAGTGATCAGCTAAAAATCTCAACTTAGCACAGGTGTGTCTCGTGGATACCCCGGTCAACAAAATCCTAGCGGATCAACTACCGATAGTTGCCTGCAAAAATCCTGACTTATCCACGGATTTTTGACTGAAACAACGGACAAATTAAAACTGGTAAAGATCTCTCCCAAATACTAGATCAATTAACTCGCAATCAAACCAAGTTAAGCAAACTACAAATCGACCCCCAAGAGTCATCAAAAGATAGTAACTGTATTGATTAATTTACAAAAGGTTCCATCATCAATCCCTCGATTGAGAAACTTAGTTACTCACTGTTGAATAATTCATCGGATAAAATCAACAATAAATAACAAAAACATATATAGGAGAAGATTAAAGAATATAAAATTTTAATGCTGAATCTTGCTCTAATATTTGGATGAAATATTGATCTCCTTCTTCAATAATTGAACTAGGATTCTAAAGAAATCAGGTGCTCATCAATGGTAAAATGCAGAAATGAAGTGAATGAGGGAGAGTGAAAGGAAGAGAGAAGAGTGAGAGAGGGAACAAAGATCAATTTCCATTCAGCATGTCTCCTTTTCATACACTGTCCACTATTTTTTTCATTTCAATTTTATGTGGCACTTTTTATTTTTTTCGAGATTTAAATTATATAAACTTCATATTGACATGAGAAGATAATAATGTATTTTTAATCATATTGACATGAGAAAATTATAATGTATTTTTTTTTTAATCATATTGACAGGAGAAATTTTCTACTTATAGTATCTAAATTTTAATTTGAAAATATATATTACATTTAATCTAATTCAATTTAAGTTCAAAAATTAGTCAAATTAACTCTCAAAAAACGAAAAATACCACATAAATTAGGATGAAGCGAGTATTAATACTAACGACAAAGGGTCAGATTTGCCCTTGTACTCTCACAAATAAGTTATAATAGCCCTTTGTTATACTTTTTCGCTATTATTGCCCTTGACATCTAACTTTAGGATTATATTTGCTCCAATACTCTATTTTCAATCATATTTTACCTCCGTCCATTAAATTTCCTTCTCCCCACCTTTATTTTCCTAAGTGGCGCCTAATATTTACAGCTGTCCCTAATGTGACATCCCACTAAGGCACTCACAACTCAAATTAAAAATAAGCACGTGATCACCAATTAACAAGTAACGTACTAGCTGTTTGTGGCTAATTTGGATTGACTAGAGTAGAAACTGAGGACTAAAAGCAAGACTAACTAGTAAATTTTAAATTAAATACACACCACTAAATCGTTACATATCCATGTCGTTGAAAATGTGAATTGGTTATTTCCCATATAATCGTTATTTATTCTTAATTTGAAGAAATAATTCTTCAACGCTAGACTGCTATGTATATTGGAGAATTGAGAGCGGAGATAATTGTACCCTTTAAATTTCAACACTGGACTGCTACGTCTAAGTATTTCAAATATTCATATATTTTAAAAGATATTCCAATATTTTGACTTTCATAGGCAAATTGATTAAACAGGTGTTGTAAGAGTACCACATCTATGAGTTATAAAGGATACATGGTCTTCTTATATGAACTTGTGCAATTCTTCCCTCATAAGCTAACAATCCTTCATTTTATTTTATTTTGCACGGATTGCCCTTCAAAGGCATTGGTTTTTAATTTTTGTCCCTCAAATTGCTGATCTTTAATTTTTGCCCTTCGCTTAAAAAGTGGCCGAAAATACTCTAAGGTTCTAAGTTCGAACCCGCGCTCAATAAAATATACTCTCTCTCTCTCTCTCTCTCTCTCTATATATATATATATATATATATATATATATATATATTTTTTTTTTTTTTTTTTTCTTTGAAATTCTACAAAAGTTAACGCCTAACTTTTGCCCGAATAGGCCTAATTTTGCAACGAACCTCTGTCTTACGATTTTTTTTTTTAACTGAGCCGAGGTTCGAACTCAGATGTGTTTTAGGAGAAGTGAAAAAATTAAAAACCAACAATTTGAGGGGCAATAGTTAAAGACCACCCCGAATAACAGAGGCGGGGCCAAGATTTGGAGCTTGTGGGTTCGGGGTTCTAATTCTTTAAAGTTCTTTGGGTTCTAAATTAATAATTTGTACATATTGAACAAAAACTTTAATACAAATCTATGGTTCGGACCAAAGCTACTGGGCTCGGCCGAACCCACGTTGAAAAGGCCTAGCTCCGCCCCTGCCGAATAAGGGCAATTGTGCAAATTGCCCGCAATCCTTCTCTTATAAGCTAGCTTTTGGGGTTGAGTTAGCCCAAGATTTATTCTTTACAACATCTATGTTACTCGAAATGTCAATTGGGTTCTTTCCCGTGTAACTTTTTATTTTTAATTTGATAATCGTTCAGCACCTTACTGCTGTGAACAGTACGAAGAATGCATCCGCATAAGAAAATTAAAAGATCGTGCAGCATGCATTTTATAGTTTACTCCACATATATGTCACATTTCACGTGGTTCTAGTCTTTTGCTATTTTTATTTTAATAATGTCATTGTCATCTTTGAGCAGAGCTGGAAATACTCAAAGACTCTATCTCTTTAATATTTTTTGCTATATTTAGAGGCTCGTGTGTGTGTGTACACATTGAATGAATACGTTAAGAACGTATAATTGCACTCCGAATGATATTATTTCATAAAATTAATGAATCTTTTTTACAAGACAGGTTCACTAGTATATATACCATTAAGTAGTACTCCTGCAAGTTAATTAAACTGAGAAGAAATTAAAGGGTCATTAATTGGTGAGGGTTTTCTTGTGTAATTAAAGATGGTGAATGTATCAATTATTTCGAAGAAGACTATCAAACCCTTGTCTCCCACCCCATCTACTCAAAGATTGCACAAGCTTTCCCTTGTTGATCAAGTGGTGAGTCATAGTTATATACCCCTTGTTTTTTTCTACACCAAACATCAAGTAGCTACCATCCCAAATGGATCTAAACAACTATCACAACTCCTAGCAAACTCTTTGTCAAAAACTTTAACTTGTTACTATCCATGGGCTGGGAGTCTGAAAGATAATGCCACCATTGAGTGTGATGATCATGGGGCTGAGTTCTTTGAAGTTCAAATAAACTCTCCCATGGACAAAATTGTTTATCACCCCGATTCACGTATCAAAGACTTGACATTTCCTCAAGGTACACTTTGGGGGAGTTGTATTGGTCGTGCATCGACTGTAGCTCAACTCAGCCATTTTGAGTGCGGAGGAATAGCACTTAGCGTTTGCGTGTCACACAAGGTGGGAGATGGATGTAGTGCTTACTACTTCTTGAGGGATTGGGCTGCATTAACGCGGAACCCTAATGCAAAATTAGCTCCATGCTTTGTTGAGGATTCCCTAATACCATCACCCTTTGATGGTCCTCTTGTCTTCCCATTGGTTGATTCAAAACCGGAAGAATGTATCCAAAAGAGGTTTGTTTTCTCCGCCTCTAAGATACGTGCTCTCAAAGCCTTGGTTGCTCATGAATCTGGAGTAACAAATCCAACGAGGAACGAGGTGGTCAATGCACTTCTCTATAAATGTGCTGTCAGTGCTAATGACAACTCGGGTTCGTTCAAGCCATCTCAGTTGATCCAGTGCTCAAATTTACGAGCATCAATGTCACCTCCTCTACCACCAACCTCTATTGGGAATATCCTCACCGTATTTTCCACACCAATATATCACGAAGAACAAGACCTCAAATTGCCAAAATTAGTAGCTGATATAAGAAAGTCCAAAGACAACCTCTCGGGCAGAAATAATGTGGAACAAAATGAGTTGGTTTCGGAGATGCTGGATGCATATAGAAACGGAGAAGCGCCATACCAGCAAAGGAACTGTGATGTGTACACTAACACTAGCTTTTTAGGGTTCGAATTCGAGAAACTAGACTTTGGATGGGGGAAACCTGCTAGAGGAAGTATAGCAAGTGGTCCAGCTAACAAGATCTTTATATTGATGAATACACCTGATCGCAGAGGAGTTGAAGCGTTCGTGAACTTGAATGAACAAGACATGTCTGTCTTCGAGAATTACAAGGACCTTCTCCAATTTGCTACTCCTATTGAGCAGGCACATGATTTATTATGAACAACAATACGTATTCATATTATGCATGATCGATGAAATTGGACAATTTCGATTCTTGCATGCCAAAGTGACAAGGAGCTTCTTCAATTAGTAATATGTACTGCTTTGCTTTCTGCATTCAGATCAGTGTTAAGTTTTGAATTTCATTTGTTTCTGATATATCTGTTGTGTTTTTTTTATTTTATTTCTCTCGGTTAGCAAAAGTTTTTAATATTGATTGTTAATGTTTAATTCCCAATGCTTGGGACTTGTCTTCTCTATTCTCTTTTATATATCCCTGATGTTAACTTTCTTCTTATGGCAAAGAACTAATTCTGTTTTATAGTATCTTCGTATTAATTTACAGCTTTCTGAAAAGGAACAAAAGATATAGAAAGGCAGGACATTTAATTTTTTCTTTATTTACTCTATTTTGGACAAGCGGTGCACCTGACAAGTGAAGGTTGCCCAGTTGGTAAAGCACCTCCAACCACCGGTAGGTTCAAGGTTCGAGTTACACTGGATGGAAAGCGTGGAAACACTACAGATCCTCCAAAAATGGGGGAAAAAGAAAAAAGGAAAAAAAAAGACCAGTGGTGCACCCATTAATTCGAGGGAGGAACAACGAATATATCGAGAAGACAGTCTTGGGTAAATTTTGGACTTTCTTGAGGTGCAAAATAGAGTTCATTGTTATCTTGTTTTATTAAATTAAAGTAGCATAATTTTAAAAACTCAAAAGATCATTACATATAATTTGCTCTTTAGAGTAAATGAGATTCCAGATTATTTGGTCTAACGGGTTGAACCGGGTAAAATCGTGCATCCAATAAACTATGGATTTTATTCTTTGGGCTTTTACAAGGCATTTTTCAAAGATGTAAAGGGATACACATAATTAAACCAAGCGAAAAGGAGATGAATCAAAATTCGTCATCGTTTCTATGATCTGTGGCAACTAATAATAGATCTTTCTTTTTTCTCGCAGTTATTCCATCTGTTTCAGTCATATCCAAATCTTTTGGATTAGTTCCATATGGGAGTTCCCAATCAAAGTGGAGGAGTAACTGAGCCAGAAGATGTGTAACATTAGCTAAACCAAATAACATTCCTGGACACATCCTTCTTCCTGCACCAAATGGAACAAACTCAAAGTGATTTCCTATAAAGTCAATAGAAGAGTTCTCAAATCTTTCTGGTATAAAACTTTCAGGATCATCCCAACTTTCACAATCTCTCGCGAGTGTCCATGCATTGATCAGTACCCTTGTCTTAAAAGGTATTGTATAACCATCAATTTTTGTTTGCTCCGTACATTCCCTAGGCCCTATAAAAGGAACTGGAAAATGTAGCCTTAATGTGTCACGACCCGCCTAGAGGGCCGCGACGGGTACCCGGAGCTAGATACCGAGCACTATACATCATACCACTATCGTCTTAACCTGAGTTCATATAAGCTTCATAAACATGTACACATATCCACATATACAAGCATTCATGACAACAAAAGAATAATGTACAGAATATACATCGAGGGCACACAACAACTGCTACCCACATACAAGTATCTACGAGCCTCTAACTGAAACTCTGAGGTCATGACGATGGGACAGGACCCCATCATATCCAAATATGTACACAAAATAATATATCAAAGACGGCACCTCCGGTCTATGGAAGTGCTCTGGTGCAATCTGGTCCGACTCCTAGGAGGCTGGGTCGTCTCCCTGTCTACCTGTAGGCATGAGCACAGCATCCAAAAGGAAAGGATGTCAGTACGAACAATGTACTGAGTATGTAAGGCATATATCGTAAAGTAACAGAAGAACAGGAAGGCAAGGCAAAGATGAAGAGATAGCTGGTAACCGCTTGCCTCTTAAGGCGGAGCCATGCATGCATACGCGTAACATATCATATCATGTATTGCTGCGGAACGTGCAGCCCGATCCATATATTGCCGTGGAACGTACGGCCCGATCCATTATCCATATAGCCCGCGTCCGGGATGATATCATAATAGGCCAGCTGATCAGGTGGCTGTGCATCTATAGCATATATATAATATACGTAGCATGCATGAGAGCCCAAATAAAAGTGCGCCCTCTCGGAGTGACATAAGGTCGTAAACCTCCGAGTGCATTATGCCATCATCATCATCATTAGATCGTGTCTGGGTGATCCATGACGTAACCTACGGCCATATGTAATATAGCTCAGACGTAAGTCGAAGCCATATGCTTTATAGCACTGGGCCATATGTAATATAACTCACTTAGACACGAGCAGTGGCCATATGCTTTATAGCCCACTCAGTTGCGTCAGGAAGTCATTTAGAATGTTAAGCTTGAAAATCTTTCAGATTGGATCCATTGTAAGATTCTTTAGAAACTATAAGCTTTTGGCATTTCTGGGAGTAAAAATATAGAGAATAACATATACAAAATCAACATACAGGGGTCATGCCTTTGAAAGAAGAAGGGGATAGGCTCACATACCTTTGTATCTCCTTAACGACGTGGACTAAAAGCTCTCCTTCCGACTTACAATTCTACATATAAGAGGGTTCGTACGAAGGTTAGATTGTTGAGGGCATACTTACGTTTAAACTAAAGCGACTAAAGCTAATGAAAATTGGGCAGGATTTCGTTTGTTTCGACAACTTTTCCTCATATAACCAAACAGCTCCCAAACAACACAACAACATCCATAATATCATAATACGCAATTTCCCCTCAAGTTAAACATTATTCCATCTCTAAACTCATTTCCGGAATCCTCCATAACCATTACTAGAATACAACTTCATACTTATTTGTAATTCGAGTTCTTTAACTACTCAACACCCTTACTATCATAAAATAATTGTAATAATCACCTTGATTACGTAAAGATGATCTTTGGATAAAAATACTCCACTTGAGAAGAACTCCACTTGACTACCAAGGAAATTTTCAACCTCTATCAATCTTTCGGAAGCATTTACACCCTTAATTCTACTAACTTTTGGTGTTTGATCCTTTAATGTCCCTACTTGGATGTGTATTAGTGTGATATGGAGAAAATTCTAGAGGTTTGGAGAGTGTTTGAAACGTGGGAAATGAGAAAAAGAAGGGAAAACCGTGCCTTTATAAAAATAGAATTTGGACCCGACCCGGAATATACGGTACAATATACGGTCCGTATATTGGACCGTATGTTCCTTCCAGAATCTCCAAAAATTTCACCCTTCACTGGAAGGGTTCTACGGCCAGATATACGGGCCGTATAAAATATACGGTCCGTACATTGGACAGTATAGTTCCCAGTTTTCCGATTTCGTTCTCGTCGATTCGTTTGATCTCGAATCCTTATGGAACCTTCTTGGTACTTGTGCAACACCTCCTTAACGATCTAATGGACATTATAACTCGTCCTTAATCCTTGCTAAACATTCCTTAGCTCGACGCCCATGAAATCCTTCCCAAACATAACTTATACTTCACTTTCACGACGAGCCTAGTTTCGCCAAGTCCGATAACCTAAGAATTTTATCGTATATACATTAAGGTTGCCAATCACCCTCTTGTAGTCGTGAAGGTATCGTGTCCACCTTGACCGACGTTAGTCCATTCACGACACAACATCACGAAATTACCGAGGTGTAACATTCTCCCCCCCCCCCCTCCCCAAGAACATTCGTCCTCGAATGTTAACTTCTCGGGAATCCTGCTAAAATTTCGCCAGAGTTTCCCCTGTAATTTGGCACTACCATCCTGTCACAGCAACCCAGAACAACATCGCCACATAGGGCTACAATGCCAGCAATAAGAAATATGGCCACACACGGCTCAGAAGCAATAAAGTAGAACATTTCATACCTGGGGGCATTGATGTTTCACCTTGGGTCTCCGTTGGGGGTGGAAATAGATACGGATACTTGATCTTCATAGCTTCTTCTACTTCCCAAGTCATCTCCTCTCTGTTATCGTTCCTCCATAATACTTTGACTGAAGCGACCTCTTTATTTCTAAGCTTCCGCACTTGTCTATCTAGTATAGCAACAGGAACTTCTTCATAGGTCAGTCTTTCAGTGACTTGAACGTCACTTACGGGTACTATTTTGGTCGGATCTCCAATACACTTGCGAAGCATCGATACGTGGAAGACTGGATGGACTGAGTTCAGCTCTGGGGGTAAGTCCAACTCATACGCTACTTGGCCCACTCTACGTACAATCTTGTAGGGCCCAATGTATCGAGGACTAAGCTTACCTTTCTTACCAAACCTCATTATTCCCTTCATTGGCGATACTTTCAAAAATACCCAATCTTCGACATGAAATTCCAAATTTCTACGACGATTGTCGGCATAAGATTTTTGGCGGCTCTGAGCTGTCGCCAACCGGTCTTGGATAAGCTTAACTTTCTCAACCGCTTGTTGGATCAACTCTGGACCGATTAGTTGTGCCTCTCCCACTTCAAACCATCCAATAGGGGACCTACACTTCCTCCCATATAGGGCCTCATAAGGAGCCATTTGAATGCTGGTATGATAACTGTTGTTATAGGCAAATTCAATAAGTGACAAATGATCCTCCCAATTTCTGCCAAAGTCCAACGCACAAGCTCGTAACATGTCTTCTAAGGTCTGAATAGTGCGTTCGGCTGCCGTCGGTCCGGATGAAATGCCGTGCTAAATTTCACTTGAGTACCCAGTCCTTCTTGAAAGGATCTCCAGAATTTAGCTGTAAATTGTGCTCCTCTGTCGGTAATAATAGATATAGGAATGCCATGAAGCCGCACTATCTCCTTGAGGTACAGTCTAGCATAGTCCTCGGCTGAGTATGTAGATCTAACCGGGAGAAAATGTGCTGATTTTGTGAGCCTATCAACAATCACCCAAATGGAGTCATACTTATGTCGAGAACGAGGTAATCCAACAACAAAATCCATGTTGATCGCCTCCCATTTCCAGGTTGGGATTTCCATTTCCTGCAGAAGCCCTGCTGGTTTCTGGTGCTCAATTTTCACCTGTTGACAGTTTGGACATTGAGCCACAAACTCGACTATATCTCTCTTCATTCCTTCCCACCAATATATTGATTTAAGATCATGGTACATTTTTGTCGCTCCTGGATGGACGGAATAACGGGAGTAATGGGCTTCTTCCAGAATCCGACGACGAAGTCCCATAATATCCGGAACACATAACCTATTCTGGTACCTGAGGACCCCATCTGCGGAGACTTCAAATGGTGACTTTTCTTTTGGGAATTGCACACCTTTATAATACTTCAATTTGGGATCCTCGTATTGACGCTCTTTTATTTCTGCATCTAAGGATGAAACAACTGGGTTAAGCACATTAACTCCGGTATCGCCCGATTCCATTAAACGAATTCCCAAGCTAGCCAGCTGGTGGAGTTCACGAGCTAATTCCTTCTTTTCTGGTGGAACATCACTTCGGCTACCCATGGATTTACGGCTGAGAGCATCAGCTACAACATTTGCTTTACCCGGATGGTATAGAATATTTACATCATAATCCTTTAACAGCTCTAACCATCGCCTTTGACGCAGATTCAATTCCTTTTGCTTAAAAATATATTGGAGACTTTTGTGATCTGTGTAGATGTCCACATGAACGCCATACAAATAGTGCCTCCATATTTTTAGGGCGTGAATGACCGCAGCCAACTCAAGGTCATGGGTCGGATAATTCTTCTCATGTTTCCGTAGTTGCCTGGAAGCATAGGCAATGACCTTGCCGTGCTGCATTAATACACAACCTAACCCGACACCCGAGGCATCACAATACACCACATAACCTTCCGATCCTTCTGGAAGTGTTAGGACTGGGGCTGAGGTCAACCTGTCTTTCAGCTCTTGAAAACTCCGCTCACAAGCATCTGTCCACTGAAATTTGGCAGCTTTCTGTGTTAGCTTCGTCAACGGTGCCGAAATAGAGGAGAATCCTTCCACAAATCTCCTGTAATACCCGGCTAGACCCAGGAAGCTACGGACTTCTGTGGGCGTTGTAGGCCTTGGCCAAGTCTTCACAGCTTCAATCTTTTGGGTATCAACCCGAATACCATCGGCTGAGATGATATGGCCCAGAAAAGTCACAGAGTTCAACCAGAATTCACATTTTGAAAATTTAGCATACAATTGGCGAGCTCGGAGAATTCCAAGAACGGTACGCAAATGTTCTGCATGTTCTCCTTCAGATTTGGAGTATACCAGAATATCATCGATGAACACAATTATAAACAAATCCAAGAATGGCCTAAACACATCATTCATCAGGTTCATGAACACCGCTGGAGCGTTAGTCAACCCAAACGACATCACCCGAAATTGATAATGACCATATCTGGTCCTAAAAGCCGTCTTCGGAATATCTTCTTCTTTGACTCTCATTTGATGGTATCCTGACCTCAGATATATCTTGGAAAACCACTTAGCTCCTTGCAATTGATCGAATAAATCGTCAATTCTCGAAAGTGGATACTTCTTCTTTATTGTCACTTTGTTCAGCTGCCTATAATCGATACACATCCGCAGGGATCCATCCTTCTTCCTTACGAATAAAACAGGTGCTCCCCATGGCGATGAACTGGGCCTAATGAACCCCTTCTCGAGTAAATCTTTCAGCTGTGCTTTTAATTCCTTCAGTTCTGCAGGTGCCATTCTGTAAGGAGGGATAGATATTGGCTCAGTGTCCGGCAATACATCGATAGTGAATTCAATCTCCCGTTCTGGTGGAAGGCCTGGAAGCTCGTCTGGAAATACATCTGGAAACTCGTTCACTACCGGAACGGATTGAAGAGTCGGCGGCTTTGCTTCCGTATCATGGACTCGAACTAAATGATAAATATAGCCCTTGGCAATCATCTTCCTTGCCTTAAGATAGGAGATAAACCTGCCTCTTGGAGATGCAGTGTTACCCTTCCACTCTAGAACTGGTTCTCCGGGGAATTGGAACCGGACCACCTTGGCCCTGCAGTCTACATTTGCATAACAAGAAGCTAACCAGTCCATGCCCATAATAACGTCGAAGTCCAGCATTTCCAGTTCAATCAAATCAGCTACGGTGTGTCGACCACACACTACAACTATACAGCCCCTATAGATTTGCTTGGCTAGTACTGGGTCACCAACTGGAGTGGACACTTCAAAAGGTTTGATTGGCTCGGGTGTTATCCCGATACGACCGGCAATGTAAGGAGTAATATATGACAAGGTAGAGCCCGAATCAATTAATGCATAAACATCATAAGTTAAGAGATCGTCAATATACTGTCACCACATCGGGGGAGGTCTCCAAATCTTGCCGTCCGGTCACGACAAACACGGTTCGCCGGGGACCGCTCGAACTAGAGGCTCCTCCTCCGCTCGCCCACCGCCACGCCGCCGGAACTCGGGAAGCTCGTCCCACGGGACGTACCGACGACGATGAACCTGCTGCTGAACCCGTAGGCTGGGCCTCATCTCGGCCGCTCCTCACTGGACAATCGCGCATAATGTGGCCAACCTGACCACAGGCATAGCAAGCATCTGAGCCTCGGCGACACTGACCCGGATGTAATTTGCCGCACTGACTGCACCGTGGTACCGGCGGTCGCCTCTGGCTAGAATCGCCACGGTACTGGGAACCTGAAGCTCCTGAGCCCTGACTCGGCCCAGAATAGGTGGGACGATCAAACCTTCGGCCCGCAAATCGAGGAGGTGCACTAGAAGCGCATCGACCGAATATCCGGAATACCGCGCCCCTGGCCTCCTCTGTACTCACTGCTAGCACCCGCTGGTCTAGTCCTCTTACCGTGTCCTCTGTCCATAGCTCGCTCTCCCCTTAGCGGCTGCTGTTGTTCTTCCAGGTTCTGAGCATGCGCTTGAATGCGCGAGATATCCATTCCTTCTAGTAACGAGGCTGTCAAACAATCCTTAAATAAGTGTGGCCCCAAGCCTCTCACAAACCGGTGTACCCGGTCTCCCATATCTGCTACCATGGCCGGAGCATATCTAGCCAATGAATTGAATCGGAGACTATATTCCCGGGCACTCATATTTCCTTGCTTAAGATTCAGGAATCTATCTGCGCGAGCCCGACGAACCTCAGGGGGCAAATAATGCCGAATAAACGCATCCACGAACTCTTGCCATTTTGTGGGAGGTGCGTTTTCCAATTATTATACCATAAAACAGCTACGTCCCGGAGTCTATACGAAGCCAACTCCATGGACTCAGTATCAGAAGCATGGATAATCCTCAACGTCCTCAATATCTCATCAATAAAGCCCTGCGGGTCTTCATCTGGTTTCGACCCGAAAAATTCTGGAGGATTTAAGCTTATAAAATCACGGGCTCGGGCACTGGTCGCCCTATCACTTGAACCCACACTCTGCCGCTGAGCCTGCGCGGCAACTAATTGAGTCAGAAACTGAACAGCATCCCGTAAGTCCTGATCTGGAGCAATTGGGGGAGGAGCTGGAGCCTTCTCATGCTCCTCTGCCGCTAGAAGAATAGGAGTGGGAGCAGTATGCGAGGGAGTGGCACTCTCCGCCTCGCCATGTCCCGACTCAGCTGGAGGCTCTCGACTGGTGCCTTCCCCGGCGGCATCTAATATGGTGCGGATTTTCTTCCTTCTCGTCGGCATCGCTGAAATCATAACGCACAGTTAGAATAAGGGAAACCTTACATTATGGCTCTATCGCACGATCTATGAGAAGAAAGACGGTCATTATTCCTAGATGTCCCGCAGCCTCTCGTTTATAAGTGTGGCGCGCTTCACACCCATAAACAAGACTCTACCGGACACGGCTCGTAGACACATCCTAGGACGAACTGCTCTGATACCACTTTTGTCACGACCCGCCTAGAGGGCCGCGACGGGTACCCGGAGCTAGATACCGAGCACCATACATCATACCATTATCGTCTTAACCTGTGTTCATATAAGCTTCATAAACATGTACACATATCCACATATACAAGCATTCATGACAGCAAAAGAATAATGTACGAAATATACATCGAGGGCACATGACAACTGCTACCCACATACAAGTATCTACGAGCCTCTAACTGAAACTCTGAGGTCATGACGATGGGACAGGACCCCATCATATCCAAATATGTACACAAAAGAATATATCAAAGACGGCACCTCCGGTCTATGGAAGTGCTCTGGTGCAAGCGGGTCCGACTCCTAAGAGGCTGGGTCGTCTCCCTGTCTACCTGTGGGCATGAGCACAGCATCCAAAAGAAAAGGATGTCAGCACGAACAACGTACTGAGTATGTAAGGCATATATCATAAAGTAACAGAAGAACAGGAAGACAAACAAAGATGAAGAGATAGCTGGTAACTGCTTGCCTCTTAAGGCGGAGCCATGCATGCATACGCGTAACATATCATATCATGTATTGCTGCGGAACGTGCAGCCCGATCCATATATTGCCGTGGAACGTACGGCCCGATCCATTATCCATATAGCCCGCGTCCGGGCATCCCGCGTCGGGATGATATCATATATATATACCGATATATATATGCATCTATAGCATATATATAATATACGTAGCATGCATGAGAGCCCAAATAAAAGTGCGCCCTCTCGGAGTGACATAAGGTCGTAAACCTCCGAGTGCATTATGCCATCATCATCATTAGATCGTGTCTGGGTGATCCATGACGTAACCTACGGCCATATGTAATATAGCTCAGACGTAAGCTGAAGCCATATGCTTTATAGCCTGGGGCCATATGTAATATAACTCACTTAGACACGAGCAGTGGCCATATGCTTTATAGCCCACTCAGTTACGTCGGAAGTCATTTAGAATGCTAAGCTTGAAAATCTTTCAAATTGGAGCCATTGTAAGATTCTTTAGGAACTATAAGCTTTTGGCATTTCTGGGAGTAAAAATATAGAGAATAACATATACAAAATCAACATATAGGGGTCATGCCTTTGAAAGAAGAAGGGGATAGCCTCACATACCTTTGTATCTCCTTAACGACGTCGACTAAAAGCTCTCCTTCCGACTTACGATTCTACATATAAGAGGGTTCGTACGAAGGTTAGATTGTTGAAGGCATAATTAAGTTTAAACTAAAGCGGACTAAAGGCTAACGAAAATTGGGCAAGATTTCGTTTGTTTCGACAACTTTTCCTCATATAACCAAACAGCTCCCAAACAACACAACAACATCCATAATATCATAATACGCAATTTCCCCTCAAGTTAAACATTATTCCATCTCTAAACTCATTTCCGGAATCCTCCATAACCATTACTAGAATACAACTTCATACTTATTTGTAATTCGAGTTCTTCAACTACTCAACACCCTTACTATCATAAAATAATTGTAATACTCACCTTGATTACGTAAAGATGATCTTTGGATAAAAATACTCCACTTGAGAAGAACTCCACTTGACTACCAAGGAGATTTTCAACCTCTATCAATCTTTCGGAAGCATTTACACCCTTGATTCTACTAACTTTTGGTGTTTGATCCTTTAATTTCCCTACTTGGATGTGTATTAGTGTGATATGGAGAGAATTCTAGAGGTTTGGAGAGTGTTTGAGACGTGGGAAATGAGAAAAAGAAGGGAAAACCGTGCCTTTATAAAAATAGAATTTGGACCCGACCCGGAATATACGGTACAATATACGGTCCGTATAATTTATACGGTCCGTATATTGGACCGTATGTTCCTTCCAGAATCTCCAGAAATTTCACCCTTCACTGGAAGAGTTCTACGGCCAAACATACGGGCCGTATAAAATATACGGTCCGTACATTGGACCGTATAGTTCCCAGTTTTTCCGATTTCGTTCTCGTCGCTTCGTTTGATCTCGAATCCTTATGGAACCTTCTTGGTACTTGTGCAACACCTCCTTAACGATCTAATGGACATTATAACTCGTCCTTAAATCCTTGCTAAACATTCCTTAGCTCGACGCCCATGAAATCCTTCCCAAACATAACTTATACTTCACTTTCACGACGAGCCTAGTTTCGCCAAGTCCGATAACCTAAGAATCTTATCGTATATACATTAAGGTTGCCAATCACCCTCTTGTAGTCGTGAAGGTCTCGTGTCCACCTTGACCGACGTTAGTCCATTCACGATACAACGTCACGAAATTACCGAGGTGTAGCAAGAAAGATGTCCTGAATCAACAAATAAATAAATTAAAATCAATATATAGATTCCTATATTTAATAAGGTAAAAGATAAAAGAAAAGGAGTACTAAAATGCTTAAGGAGAAACCTTTAAAGGGGTGTGGAGCTATAAACTCCCAACTTTGAGATTGCACTGTGACATCGATTTACTAGATACAAATAAATATTGTCCTTCCATTTTTTATGATCTTGCAGGAATAAACCAATTAACCAGGACAATTTCGATGAATATTAATTGATGGGGAAAAGGTAAACACCTTACAGCAATTACTCAAACACTCTGGAAGTTGAAACAGACTCGTTAGAGGTCGTTCGAATGCTTAGCTATAACAATGAATTTAATGTTTTCTCTGATTGCAGGCACTTCTTCCTCCAGCGGAGTAGAACAAGGATCACCCACTTCTACAGGGAACAAAACTTATTGGCAGATAAACTCGCAGACTATGGACGGAATCTAACAGATGAAACTCATCTGCTTCTTTTTGATGGACCCTTAGCTTATGTAGCAGCCTACTACCACCGTGATATGGAAGGGCGAGTTTCTGGGCACTCTTTTGTCAACTCGACACCAACTGGTGCAGCTACAACACCTTACCTAACTCGAAGTTTTTGTAATCTTCCGGACTGTAGCCTAAATATTTCTTGTAGACTTTGTAATAGCGAACTAAGTAGCAGTAATATGAAGCACTCCCCATCTAGTTCTAACGTAAATATTGTAATGGGAGATGCACCAGTTTGTATGTAAGTAAGTTTGTTTAAATATAAGTCCTTTCAACACCACCAAAAAAAAAAAAAAAAAAAAAAAAAAAAAAAAAAGATACTTAATTATTAATGGATTTTACATGAGATGAGAGCAAACTTACTAGAATCACAGCTTTAATGTGGTCATTCGTGATTGGAAACTGAAGTTCTGCGTTCTCCTTAACCCTTAGGAAAACATCAACCAAATCTTCGTCTCCAAACTCACCATTTCCCCTTTTACCAGCTGCTTTATTTTCAATATGCTCGTTGACGATTTCCTCCATAACTTCATCAACCTTTTCATGGGCATTCATCAATCTAGATTTGGAGCCACTCATTTTGTGAAGTAACTTCCAAGAAGGGAACAGATCTGCCACATCAAATCCTCCAATTAATAACAGTACTTCCTTCACTAATGTTATAAATTCGTCTCGATCTTTGAACATTTTTCCGAAGGCTGCTCTACAAGTGACAGAGTTGGTAAACCGAAAGATTTTTTCTATCATGTTGATTGCGGAACCCCTCGTGGAACGAATTGATGAAATGAGACTTGAAAGCTCATCTTGTCGAATTGCACCAAAGGACTTGACCATCTTCGTACTAAGAAGTTCTACAATACAAATTTTACACATTTGTCGCCAGTAGTCACCATATTGGTGAAATATAATGTCCTTAGTATTGTAAAATATGATTTTTGTGGATGTAAGTGGTGGCCTAGTAGCAAAGGCGAGATCATGAGTTCTTAGAATTTCTTTTGCAATAGTAGGTGATGATATGACCACCGTTGGAATTTCCCCGCGTTGCAAGTACATAATAGGCCCATATTTTTGCGCTAAACTTCTAAGAGTGTGATGTGGAAGTCCTCGTCCGATCAAGTGATGCAGACTTCCAATAAAGGGAAGTCTCCATGGACCTGGAGGACGGAACCTGATTTGCTTCTTGTTTTTCCATTGTCTACTGATTAGAATAAAGAGGAAGAAGAAGAAAAGAAAAAATGAAAGTAAGTTGAAATTAAGAGTGGAGTATATCTCCATTAATGGTCATTAATTAAAGAAAAGGAAGCTTATGTGGGATATTGCTGCAAATAATGGATCTATGAGTAATGCATTATGCCTTTAACATATTCATGTCAAGCAAAGATGTTTCAGGCTCATAAATAGGACATCTAATGAATATATCTAATCACACTCTTCAGCTCTTCTACACTCACAATCACTAACATAAACTTTGCAACATTTTACAACATTCAATCGGCTTGAAAGAAACAGTATGCTGCAAGTCGAAGGTATTTTTAGAGAAATGGTTTCTAACAAATCGTTTATAATAACACCCAAACAGATTATCAATTAAATGCTTAATGAATAGTATCTCCAACGCAGCAGATTTTACTTCCAATTTTCTCCCAAAAAAAAACATAAAAGGTTCTAATGAGATTTGTACAGCATTCAAAAGTAAAGAGGATCAAATAAACAATCTTTTAACAAGTACAACTTTAACACTAAAATAAAGACTTTTAACACATAAATCTTTTTTAAGAGCAGAAACATGGCTAGAAAACTAATAATTTTCACATGTCGGTAAAAACACGCATCAAACCGCATATTAACAGCATCAAAGAGGGATATCGACACTGACCTTGTCACGACCCGACTAGGGCCATGACGGGCACCCGGGGCTAACCACCGAGCACCACTCATTCTATTACTCATCTACTTTCATTCATATTTCTTATGCTCACAATCATGGAAAACTATTTTCATTCAAAAACATCTACACTTTATATACATAAGCCCTTCGGCTATCAAAATAATACATATATGTATATACAATGAGAAACTTGTGAGACCATACTACCCACACTGCGTATCTACGAGCCTCTACTGGAGTACTAGACATATGGACGGGACAGGACCCCGTCGTGCCCAAATCATGAATATATACATATGTACCAAAAGATTAATCAATGGCACCTCCGGAAAATGGAGTGCTCTCAAATCAGCTACTAGCTTCTACGAATCTGGGTCGCCTCCCTGTCTACCTGTGGGCATGAGCACAGTGTCCAAAGGAAACGGACGTCAGTACGAACATTGTACTGAGTATGTAAGGCATCAACAATAATAATACATAATAGGAACATAAGGGATAGCATAAAATAAAGGAACTGTCCATTTCTCATAATACCTTTTTAACAATCGTCGTACGTACTTACCCCTTTATTCCTCTAAAGATACACTTGTTACATCCACATACTTACATATGCAATAATTTACAATGCAGTACAACCCCGTACCCCGCCATATCGGCTCGGTATCATCCTTAACATTTTTATACGTCGCATAAGCATAACATGACCTTAGCATAACTAATCATAACCTTATCATCATCTTGCATTCATCATAACACATACATATACACATCATAGTACCGTATTTGCTTATACACATTTAAACGTTATCCGTATTCGGCCACGTAGTGGCTCGACAGTATCCGTATTCGGCCACGTAGTGGCTCGACAGTATCACATATATGTCTTCCGTACCCGGCCATAACGAGGCTCGGTATATCTCATCATCATCACATACATCTCATAAGCTTATCATAACTTTTCGTAAAGCATGTATTTGGATTAAGGACAATCTATTAAAAATAATGTCATTTTCATGGCATGAACTTCATAACAAATACCGTATACTTACCATTATTATTCATCTCATAGGCATATCATGGCTTTATCATAATTTGCTCATCATAGTATGCTCATCATAATTCATCATAATACATGCATGGGACTCATGGACGATTATACTTTACGGGGTGACGTAGGGTTGTGAACCCCTGATTACATTATGGAGCATTCATGAACATTCCGCCTCACCTTGAAGGAATTAGCACATAAGGTGAGTGTATACAATAATCAACATCAATGAACTATGGATAGCTTCATTAGCTTTATAGGAACATCATATCATGAACTATAGCTTCTTTAGACTTAGCTTATCATCATCAATATCGTACTCATCGCATATCTCTTATCTCATATGGCTTATTCATGAACAAGGACTCATAGTTTTCTTGAAAATAGGAAATTCATAAAGAAGGAGGAAAATCATGCCATAAGATTCATGCATTAGAAAGAAAGGACTAGCCTTACATACCTTTGTCGCTTATTTATTTTATTGCTTGCTCGTTCTCCTTTAATGCACTCGTTTTACCTTCAAGAGAATTCGTGTCGTCATTAGCTACACAATTACAAGAATGTGCTTACTAAAGCTAGAGAAAATTGGGCAGCATTTCCTTTATTTATACGACTTCCTCCGTATTCCATATCAACTCCCAAACATTCATAACAACAATCGTCATTCGTTTACATTATTCACATTTCGCAATTTCACTTCAATTTCCCCAAAATCACGACCAAGGTTCATTATCGGGTTCTTTCTCGTACAATACTTATTCCATGATCTAAATGTCGTTTATAACGTATTTACAATCTCAACATATCCACATTCAGGATTCATTCCAAACTACTACTCAACACTAGCACTATTCCCACATTTATAACCCATTTTCTATGTTCTAGTAGAATCCAAGTGTT
Organism: Lycium ferocissimum; assembly: GCF_029784015.1. Taxonomy (NCBI): domain Eukaryota; kingdom Viridiplantae; phylum Streptophyta; class Magnoliopsida; order Solanales; family Solanaceae; genus Lycium; species Lycium ferocissimum. Next base: position 23,549,120 of record NC_081345.1, on the reverse strand, counting down.
TCAACTTTTCAATACTTCAAACAACATGAAAGATCATGAAACTTACCTTAGATAATGGTAGAATAAGCCTTGAGTGGAAATACACCTCTTGCACCAAAACCCTAGTTCACTTCTCTTGGAATTTCTTGGCTTAGATGACTTTAATGCACTTCACACTCTTGATTTTTGTTGGGTTGATGAAGTTGATCATCAATTTCCTTTGGTTTCTTGTGGATGAAGTGGGAGAATATTCTAGAGGTTTCTATGCCCAAAAATGGTAAAATAATGAATTTGGATCGAATTGGTTCTATATATAGTGGTCCAGAAAATTCTGGACCGACACAACATGCGGCGAGCTTTGCTAGACGCAAAGCATGCTTTGCTAAACGCATGTTGTGTCGCAAAGCTTGCAGAATCACCAAATTTCACTGGCACACTTTGCCGAGCAACGCGCGTGGCCGCAAAGCGCGCTTTCGCTCGCATGTTGTGCCACAAAGTGCGCCAGAATGTGATTTTTTGCCAAACTTCCCCCGAAACTTAACTCCGATGATCCGACGAGTCTTAAACCTTCCCGAGGCTTATTAAACATGGTTTTACTCCTTTATATACACAAGGTGGGCATATTTATCCCTATGACCTCGAAAAAAATTTGTCCTACTTCCCAAGGCTAGGACAATTAGCTTTTGGCGAAACTCAACGTATGAAAATGAGAGGTGTAACATCCTTCCCCCCTTTGGAAACATTCGTCCTCGAATGTTAGACTCTTAGGAATCTTATAAAAATTTCGCCAGAGTTTCCCTTGCAAATATGCCACTATCATCTTGTCACAACGACCCAAAATACATAATGCCTCACAGGGCCGCAACAACGACAACAATAAAGGCCACACACGACCACAACATCATAAAGAGAAGCATTACATACCTCAAAATGTTGATATCTCATCTTGAATCTATTCCGGGGGTTGAAATAAGTGTGGATACTTGGACTTCATGTTTTCTTCCGCTTCCCAAGTCATTTCCTCTCGATTATTATTCCGCCACAAGACCTTGACTGAGGCTACCTCTTTGTTTCTAAGTTTCCGTACTACCTATCTAGTATGGCAATGGGTACCTCCTCATGGGTCTAAGACCTTTCCGTCACTTGAACATCATCTACCGGCACGATTCTAGTAGGATCTCTAACACACTTACGGAGCATTGACACATGAAAGACTGGATGGACTGATTCAAGTTCTGGAGGTAAGTCTAGTTCATAAGCTACTTAACCCACCTTGCGGATAATCTCATAGGGTCCAATATATCGAGGACTCAATTTCCCCTTTCCTGCCATATCTCATCACACCTTTCATTGGCGACACTTTTAAGAATACCCAACCTTTCACTTGAAATTCTACATCTCGTCGATCTTTTTTCTTGCTCAATAATGATATTAAGTCTTACATGGTTTACAAATCTATCTCACTTGGTTTCATTGGCAAAGTATAAATACTGGCAAGTTACATAATCGTTCTTGAGTGATTCGTGTGCATACACACCTACATCTACATGTATCCATGTCCGTATACATGTTCGTGTTCGTAGTCGTATTTCCATTCATACTCGCATTCATTTACATATTCATTTTCATAGCGTTTCCATACCCGTAACGCATTTGTACTCGTATTCGTATCATATACATATAACATATATTACATATACTTAGCATATTCGTACTCATATTGATTTCATATACATAGTATTTACATAGCATGCCTGACCACGAGGGTTCAGTGTTATACGTAGGCACATATACATATAAGATCATAGGCATCTTTAGCATCGTTACTATCGTCGTTCATTACATCTATCTAACACATCTTAGGGTCTATCGTTCAATCTCTATACTTGTGTTCTCTTTACTCGCTTCCCCCCTTTAAGAGTTTTGCCTGTACCATTTTTAAACCCATTGCCTCGCCTTCAAATCTTTAATTCTTATATCTCTTACAATACTACATCTTATTCATGCCGTTTTCCATGATTTATAACTACGATAATTCATGTGTGAAGTCTTAGCATACTCGTGTCTTACCTCTTCTTCTTTATTTTATACATATGTAACTTCTTATAGTCATAGACTCATCGTCATCACTATCTTGGAAGTTCTACTCTTCATACCTTACTTCCTTAAAACTTGAGAACCATAATACCACATATCATACTTTACCTATTAGCGTCGCTACATAGCATAAAACCTCTCAATTCGTACTTGCTTAATAATACAAATATTTATCCCTCCTTTAACACATAATCAAAGGTGCAGATATACCTGTGACGGCATCGGGGAGTGGCTCTAGATCCGTCGCTCGGCCCAATGCATACGTACGACGCCGAGGACCACTCGATTAAGCGCTCTCCCCCGCCCCTACCCCGTCCCCTAGTGTGCCGGGGGAGTCTTGCCCCGAGGGCGCATGGATGATGAAGAACCGGGCCGCGGATCCCGTGGGCCGAATCGCACACTGACCTCGAAATAGGCACTCTCTCATAATATGACCCGATTTCGGCCGTAAACATAGCAAACATCCAAACCCAATCGGCACGGTCCCCAATGTAGCTTACCGCACTTGGTACATTGTGGTATAGATGATCTCATCTGGCCTGAATCACTCCTATACCGAGAGCATGACTCTCTGAAACTCTAATCCGGTCCGAAATGAATACTGCAATCAGACCTCTGGCCTGCAACTCGTGGAGGTACACTAGTCCGACCGGCTCACGAGTGTCTAGAATATGACCTCGATCCTCCTCTATAGTCGCTATCGGCGCCCATGGATCTGGCCCTCTTACTTTGCCCCTTATCAATATCACGTTCGCCCCTCTGCGGATGTTGTTGCTCTTCTAAATTCTGGGCATGGGCTTGAATGCGGGAAATATCCATCCCGTCTTGCAATGAAGCCGTTAAACATTCTTGAAATAAATGTGGCCCTAAGCCACTCACAAACTCGTGCACCCTATCCCCCATGTCGGCCACCATGGTTGGAGCATATCTAGCCAATGAATTAAACCGAGGCTATACTCCGGAACTCATATTGCCTTGCTTCAAATTTAAGAACCTATCCGCTCTAGCTCGGCGGACCTCGGGTGGCAAATAGTGGCGGATGAAGGCATCTACAAATTCTTGCCAAACCGGAGGAGGCGCATTCTCTTTCCTTGATGATATCCAATTGTTATACCATATGACCACCACATCCCGGAGTCTATAAGATGCTAACTCCACAGATTCGGTTTCAGAGGCATGAATAATCCTCAATGTTCTCAACATTTCATCAATAAAACTTTGAGGGTCTTCATCCGGCTTTGACACAAAAAACTCCGGGGGATTCAAACTCATGAAACCACGGGCTCTAGTACTAACGGCCCTGTCACTTGAACCCGAACCTTGCCGCTGTACCTGGGCAGCAACTAACTGTGTCAATAACTGGATAGCTTCGGTCACTTGTTGACACGAAGTAACTGGTGGAGGCACTGGAGGCATAGGAGCTAGAGCTGAAGCCCTTTCTTGCTCTTCCGTAATAGGCGGAGTAGTGGAGGCATTAGACGGAGCCTCATTATGTGATTCGCCCTCTTCTACATTCATTGGCGGCTCTCCTTCTGCCCGCCTTTTCATCGTAGTCTTGCCCTTCTGGGCGGTTTTAGCTTTTCCTTTCATCGACTTTACTGAAATCATAAACGCACCATTAGGGTGGGGAAAATCTTATAACATGGCTCTATCGCACGATCTCATAAGAAGAAAGATGGTAATTTTTCCTAAATGCCCTGTAGCCTCTTGTTTATTAGCGTGGCGTGCAACACACTATAAACAAGACTCTACTAGACACGGCTTGTAGACACTTTCTAGGACTGAACTGCTCTGATACCACTTTGTCACGACCCGACTAGGGCCATGACGGGCACCCGGGGCTAACCACCGAGCACCACTCATTCTATTACTCATCTGCTTTCATTCATATTTCTTATGCTCATAATCATGGAAAACTATTTTCATTTAAAACATATACACTTTATTTACATAAGCCCTTCGGCTATCAAAATAATACATATATGTATATACAATGAGAAACTTGTGAGACCATACTACTCACACTGCGTATCTACGAGCCTCTACTGGAGTACTAGACATATGGACGGGACAGGACCCCGTCGTTCCCAAATCATGAATATATACATATGTACCAAAAGATTAATCAATGGCACCTCTGAAAAATAGAGTGCTCTCAAATCCGCTACTAGCTTCTACGAATCTGGGTCGCCTCCCTGTCTACCTGTGGGCATGAGCACAGCGTCCAAAGGAAACGGATGTCAGTACGAACATTGTACTGAGTATGTAAGGCATCAACAATAATAATCACATAAGGGATAGCATAAAATAAAGGAACTGTCCATTTCCCATAATACCTTTTTAACAATCGTCGTACGTACTTACCCTTTTATTCCTCTAAAGGTACACTTGTTACACCCACATACTTACATATGCAATAATTTACAGTGCAGTACAACCCCGTACCCGGCCATATCGGCTCGGTATCATCCTTAACATTTTTATACGTCGCATAAGCATAACATGACCTTAGCATAACTAATCATAACCTTATCATCATCTTGCATTCATCATAACACATACATATACACATCATAGTACCGTATTTGCTTATACACATTTAAACGTTATCCGTATTCGGCCACGTAGTGGCTCGACAAGATCCGTATTCGCCACGTAGTGGCCACGATCGATAGTATCACATATATGTCTTCCGTACCCGGCCATAACGAGACTTGGTATATCTCATCATCATCACATACATCTCATAAGCTTATCATAACTTTTCGTAAAGCATGTATTTGGATTAAGGACAATCTATTGAAAATAATGTCATTTTCATGGCATGAACTTCATAACAAATACCGTATACTTACCATTATTATTCATCTCATAGGCATATCATGGCTTTATCATAATTTGCTCATCATAGTATGCTCATCATAATTCATCATAATGCATGCATGGGACTCATGGACGATTATACTTTATCGGGGTGACGTAAGGTCGTGAACCCCCGATTACATTATGGAGCATTCATGAACATTCCACCTCACCTTGAAGGAATTAGCACATAAGGTGAGTGTATACAATAATCAACATCAATGAACTATGGATAGCTTCATTAGCTTTATAGGAACATCATATCATGAACTATAGCTTCTTTAGACTTAGCTTATCATCATCAATATCGTACTCATCACATATCTCTTATCTCATATGGCTTATTCATGAACAAGGACTCATAGTTTTCTTGAAAATAGGAAATTCATAAAGAAGGAGGAAAATCATGCCATAAGATTCATGCCTTAGAAAGAAGGGACTAGCCTTACATACCTTTGTCGCCTAGCTATTTTATTGCTTGCTCGTTCTCCCTTAATGCACTCGTTTTACCTTCAAGAGAATTCGTGTCGTCATTAGCTACACAATTACAAGAATGTGCTTACTAAAGCTAGAGAAAATTGGGAATCATTTCCTTTATTTGTATGACTTCCTCCGTATTCCATATCAACTCCCAAACATTCATAACAACAATCGTCATTCGTTTACATTATTCACATTTCGCAATTTCACTTCAATTTCCCCAAAATCACGACCAAGGTTCATTATCGGGTTCTTTCTCGTACAATACTTATTCCATGATCTAAATGTCATTTATAACGTATTTACAATCTCAACATATCCACATTCATGATTCATTCCAAACTACTACTCAACACTAGCACTATTCCCACATTTATAACCCATTTTCTATGTTCTAGTAGAATCCAAGTGTTTCAACTTTTCAATACTTCAAACAACATGAGAAGATCATGAAACTTACCTTAGATAATGGTAGAATAAGCCTTGAGTGGAAATACACCTCTTGCACCAAAACCCTAGTTCACTTCTCTTGGAATTTCTTGACTTAGATGACTTTAATGTGTTCCACACTCTTGATTTATGTTGGTTTGATGAAGTTGATCATCAATTTACTTTGAATTCTTGTGGATGAAGAGGGGAGAACATTCTAGAGGTTTCTATGCCCAAAAATGGTAAAATAATGAATTTGGATCGAATTGGTTCTATATATAGTGGTCCAGAAAATTCTGGACCGACACAACATGCGGCGAGCTTTGCTAGATGCAAAGCATGCTTTGCTAAACGCATGTTGTGTCGCAAAGCTTGCAGAATCACCAAATTTCACTGGCACACTTTGCTGAGCAACTGCGTGGCCGCAAAGCGCGCTTTGCTGCTCGCATGTTGTGCCACAAAGTGCGCCAGAATGTGATTTTTTGCCAAACTTCCCCCGAAACTTAACTCCGATGATCCGACGAGTCTTAAACCTTCCCGAGGCTTATTAAACATGGTTTTACTCCTTTATATACTCAAGGTGGACATATTTATCCCCATGACCTCGAAAAAAATTTGTCCTACTTCCCAAGGCTAGGACAATTAGCTTTTGGCGAAACTCAACGTATGGAAATGAGAGGTGTAACAGACCTTTTGCGGGTGCAGTGAACTAGGATGCTGGGTCTTAGATCCGACGAACTCCGACCTCCCTCACAGATAAAAACAAAACGAGTAAAATACAAAGCTTGTATTTCCAAAAACGATAAGGTTTTTCTTAGTTATGACTAATAATAAAGGAGCAAGAGTAGTCTTCTTCTCCCCTTTCTTTTTGCGGCTGAAGCTTTTGAGATGTATTTATAGGCAAAGGTTAGGTTAGGCTTTTGGATCTTTTGAGCGGGAGTTTATGTTGGTGGCTTTGAATTTGAAACGGTAACATTACCGCTTTTGACGTTGGTAGATGTTTGCTATGGGAGAGTGAAGAGAGCAAGATTAGAGAAATAGGTAAGTTTTTTGAAAGATAGCATGTGAAAGACAAAGGGAAGGAGAGAGAGTCTGAGAAAGAGTCCCAAAGTCAAAAAAAAAGTTCTGAAAAGTAACTTTTCACGTGAACTAAGAGAAGGAAGATCTTGACCAGATTTGAATGAGGGCCCTTTTTGGTATTTTCGTTTATTTGAGAAAGACCTAGAGGTCCTTTTTATGGTTAATTTGTTGGAATTGTGGACTTGGTGTTGAATTTTAAACCCTTCCTTCCTATTTCCTTTCGAGCTTCTAAATCAGGTTTAAAAATAATTTTGTGATATATCACACTGATACTAATCTTAACTAAGTAATTAAATTATCGAATATGCTATAAGATACTGTAGTCACTTTTCACTTAAATAAATTATGAGATGTTGCATGGTTTAGTGAAATAAAAATGCAATCGTAAAAATACTATAGTAGCTATTTATAAAGTGCAAAACTAGAATAGTATTACTACTTGATTAAGTCAATGAATATGAGAAGCCTTAAAGATGATAAAAACAAAAAGAAAATGATAATACTAATAATAATAGTAGTAGTAGTAATAGTAATAGTAGCTGTAGTAATAGTAATAATAATAATAATAATAATAATAATAATAATAATAATAATAATAATAATAATAATAATAATAATAATAATAATAATAATAATAATAATAATAATAATAATAATAATAATAATAATAATAATAATAATAATAATAATAATAATAATAATAATAATAATAATAATAATAATAATAATAATAATAATAATAATAATAATAATAATAATAATAATAATAATAATAATAATAATAATAATAATAATAATAATAATAATAATAATAATAATAATAATAATAATAATAATAATAATAATAATAATAATAATAATAATAATAATAATAATAATAATAATAATAATAATAATAATAATAATAATAATAATAATAATAATAATAATAATAATAATAATAATAATAATAATAATAATAATAATAATAATAATAATAATAATAATAATAATAATAATAGCGATAGTAACTAGTAAAAATGGTAAAAGCTATGATATTTGATTTATTGCCAATTTGGAAGCTCGAGGAAATAAATCTAAGAAAGGAGGGTCAAAATTGGGTGTCAATAAATCATAGTAAACCGAAGTTTACTACTAAAACATATAGCACATGGTATGGTAAACCCAAGTTTACTAGTATGAATAATTTTATTAGTCGGCATGAGTGGTTTGGCCATCCCGATTCAAATATGATGTGGAAAATGAGCATTTGGCATATATTGAAGAACTAGAAGATTCTTCAAGAATTTATTTTGTTGCTTGTTCTTATGAAAAGTTGATTATACTAGCAAATGTTGGGATTGAATTCCCCAAATTCTGAAAATATATAAAAGGTGAATATGGGCCCGTTCACCTGTTATGCGATTTCTTAAATAGATGCATCAATGAGATGGTCACATATGCGTTAATTGTCAACCTACAGTTTGACATTTACAAAATTAGTTGCTCAAAATAATTGAGTTAAGAGCATATTTTTCAGATTATATAATCAAGACAATCCATCTTGATAAATGCTAGTTTATATCCAAGCTAGTTTGGCGTTAAATGCCTCCACTAAATAGTTAAACCATTGCTTAAGAGAACAAAGCTTCATGTCTTTGGTCTGAGATATGATATATTGTATACAACATCACTTGTATGCTTCAGACCAATAAATTATGATAAATTCTACCCTCACAATTGGTTCAGGTTTAGGAACCAGATATTTCCATCTAACAGTTTTTTATGTGTGGTATACGAAATTAATCTACCATGATGCATAAAGATGGATTCCCCCAAAGAAGATGGGATGTATGTTAGTTTTTCTAACATAAAGGGGAGAGAATAAGCAGCTGAGAAATATGTTATGAATTATCATTAGTATGATCCTCATTCAAAAGATAATTCAACTCAAATGTTAGAAGCTTTTGCTGACCCAAAATTAATTTCTAACTTCAACTGCAAAATGCTCCTATTAAATTCATGTCCCTGAAGGACAGAGTCTATAGCATGCATGAAGCGTGGTAGACTAATCGGTTCCAAACGCAATAATCATTGAAAAGAAAGAGGAGCAAATGATCAATGATCATTATATGGAGGCAATGTGCTCTTGAAGAGCCTACGACATAACACTTCATGAAACCTCATGAGAGGTTTAGGTACCTAAAATAATGGAAGCGATGAGATCTCAATAAGTTATGTCACATTGCTAATCGATACATGGTATATCGTCGACGATATCTATGGTACAATGTCGCGCAATATTGTAAAAGATTGGATCTAAATTCTACATCTATTAAAGCATGCTGACATAGAAATTATTATCAAGTGAAATGATGCATCTTGGTAAGCGTAAAGCTTATTGGACCTGCTGTCTAGGCACCAGAAGATGTCACATATTTAAATAGAAATAGATGTTGTCACAGCCTATATGCATTACTTGACAAAATTATATGAAAATTCCTGAAGAATTTTAAATGCCTGAAGCATATACAAGTTGTAGAAATTTGTTCATAATTCTTATATGAATTAAGTTAAGCAAGGTGAACGCAATTTTATCACCTTAATAAATATTTACTGACTAAGGGCACAAATGACTCAATTTATCTTTACGTCTTTGTGAAAATCAAAATCTATCATATTGTTGGTGCAAGTTGATTACTTGAATATTATTGAAACTGTTGAAGAGTTCTCAAAAGCAGTATATTATCTGTTGAAAGAAGTTGAAATGAGAAACTCGCAGAATATTTTGGTCCTGAAGTGCCATATCTTTATGCAATTGATGCATTTATATATCTTGTTATGACTATGAAAGATTATAGTCATACGATGTTGATCTACATGATAGTCAAATCATATAAAGATAACATTTGCTTATAAAGTAAGCCAGGAATGCACTTGGAGTGATTTCAACAATATTATATGCCGATGCAACTCTATCCAAAGACTGAAGATGCAGCAACATACATAGTCCAACTAAAGAGTGGATTCATAGAAGGACAAAACTCATTTCACCAAAGTTATTCTTCACAAACAAGCTCCAAAAGAATGGTGATGTTAACGTGCAACAAATTGTTCGAGTGACAATATGACTGAATTATTCACCAAGTCTCTACCAACTGCAACTTTCGAGAAGATGGTGTATAAGATTGAGATGTGAAGATTCAAGTTTTTGGATTGAAGTTCTCATCAGGGGGAGTTAATACGCATTGTACTCTTTTTCCCTTTCAAGGTTTTTGTCCCACTGGGTTTTTCCTTGTAAGGTTTTTAATGAGGCAACCAAATGGCGTATTATTAGAAATGTGTACTGTCACGACCCGCCTAGTGGGCCGTGACGGGTACCCGGAGCTGACTACCGAGCACCACCTTCCATACTACTGTCGTCTCAACCTATACACCTATAAACTCCATAAGACATGTACACATATGTATATATAAGCCCTCGCGGCGGCAAAAGAATAATATACAAAATATACATCGAGAGTCACATAACATCTGCTACCCACATACGAGTATCTACGAGCCTCTAACTGAAATACTGGAATCATGAAGACGGGACAGGACCCCGCCATGCCCGAGTATGTACACAAAAGAATATATCAGAAACTGCACCTCCGGTCTATGGAAGTGCTCCTGCACAAGCTGATCTGACTCCTAGGAAGCTGGATCGTCTCCTTGTCTACCTGTGGGCATGAACACAACGTCCAAAAAGAAAAAAGACGTCAGTACGAGCAATGTACTTAGTATGTAAGGCATGCTTCATAATTTAACAAGGGAACAAGAAGATAAAATAAAGATAAGAAGATAACCGGTGACTGCTTGCCTCTTAAGGCGGAGTCATGCATGCATACTCGTAAAATATCATATCATGTATTGCTGCGGAACGTGCAGCCCGATCCATATATCATCATACATCAATATATTGCCGTGGAACGTACGGCCCGATCCATTACCCATATAGCCCGCGTCCGGGCATCCCGCGTCCGGGATGATATCATAAGATACCAGCTGATCAGGTTGTTATGCGTCTATAGCGCCTCACCTTTTCCCATGTCCCCTATATACATATACATATCATATACATATATAATATACGTAGCATGCATGAGAGCCCAAATAAAAGTGCGCTCTATCGGAGTGACGTAAGGTCGTGAACCTCCGATTACGTTATGGCGTCATCATCACCGTTAGGTCTCACCTTGAATGGGCCATGACATAAACTGAGGCCATATGTTATATAGCACACTCAGATATAAGCTAAGGCCATATATTATAAAGCACGCTCAGTCACGCCATGAAATCATCTAGAACCTTAGGCTTGAAAATCTCTAGGATTGGAGTCATCGTAAGATTCTTCAGAGACTATAGACTTCTGGCATTTCTAGGAGTAAAGGATTATGAACGTCATGTATGGAATCAAAAAATAGGGACCATGCCTTTGAAAGAAAAGGGGATAGCCTTACATACCTTTTGTATCTCCTTAACAATGTCGACTAAAAGCTCTCCTTCCGGCTTACAATTCTACATACAAAGGGGTTCGTACGAAGGTTAGGTTGTTGAAGGTGTACTTAAGCCTGAACTAACGCGAATAAGGCTAACGAAAATTGAGCAGCATTTCGTTTGTTTCAACAACTTGCCCTCAAATAATAAAACAGCTCCCAAACATCATAGCAACGCCCATAATATCATAATACGTAAATTCCCTTGGCTAGATGTTATTCAATTTCCAAATTCATCCCCCAAGATCCTCCATAACCACAATTATAATACAACATCATGCTTATCATTCACATCATACTTCCTCAACATCATTAGTACCATTCATGACAAGATTATACTCATATTATACCATGAATCATGACTCAACTACCTTTCAAACCAACATACCGTTAGTTGCACACTTAAGCTCACATTCCATACTTGTTTCTAATACAAGTTCTTCAACTACTCAACACCCTTACTAACATGAAATAATTGTAAAACTCACCTTGATTGTGTAGAGATGATCTTGGATGAGAATACTCCACTTGAGAAGAACTCCACTTCACTACCAAAGAGATTTTCAACTTCTATCAACCCTTAGGAAGCATTCACACCCTTGATTCTACCAACTTTTGATGTTTGATCCTTGATTTCCCTTCTTGGATATGTGTTAGTGTGATATGGAGAGGTTTCTAGAGGTTTTAGGAAGGTTGGAGAAGTGAGAAGTGAAAAAAAAAAAAAGAGGAGACCATTCCTTTATAAAAATTACACTCGGACCCAACCCGAAATATACGGTTCAATATACGGATCATACAATTTATACGGTCCGTATATTGGACCGTATGTTTCCTCTAGAAAGTCATCCTTCACTGAAAGGGTTCTACGGTCAGGTATACGGGCCGTATAAAATATACGGTCTGTATATATGGCCGTATAATCCCCAATTTTCCCGAATTCGTTCTCGTCGCTTCGTTTGGTCTCGAATCCTTGAGGAACCTTCTTGGTATTTGTGTTGCACATCCTTAACGATCTAATGGACATTATAACTCGTCCTCAAGACCTTACTAAATCCTCATTAGTTCGACACCCATGAAATCTTCCCCAAACATAACTTATACTCCGCTTCCTTTGATGAACCTAGTTTCACCAAGTCCTATACTATGACTTAAAAATCTTATCGTATATACACTAAGGCTGCCAATCACCCTCTTGTAGTCGTGAAGGTCTCGTGTCCAACTTAACTGACGTTAGTCTATTCACGACGCAACGACATGAAATTGCCGAGGTGTAACATGTACTCTTTTTCCTTCACTAGAATTTTTCCCACTAGGTTTTTTCTAGTAAGGTTTTAACGAGACACATTATCTATCACATAGACATCCAAGGGGGAGTGTTATAAATATTATTTAATTATGGATGTCTATCTTTAGGAGAAACTTTAGGGTTTGTGACTTTGGCACCAAGTTAATTTTCTCCTATAAATAGAGATGTATAATTCATTGTATATTATCCCTCAGAGAGAAATAAAAGGATTCCTCTCTCTCTCGTTTGTCTACAATATAGTTCTTGCTTCCTAATTGGCATGCCACTTCATTAGAGCCCCATATTTTTTAATAATAGACTTATTTTATTTTATATCTAATCAAATATGACCCGATTAAAAAGCGGAAAAGGAACAATTACATGAAATTTTTCCTTTGAGCTACTAAATCAACTTTATCTTCCTTTTGTGTTGGGTTTTTATTGAATATGTTTGCATGGAATTTTTCCTTTGAAATTTGATGCTAAAGAGAAAGTTAATGATAGAATTAAGAGTTTTTCTACTTCTATTAATTGATTACGCAAAGAACTATCAACATTTCATTTGGTTGATTCCTTTAAAGTTTAAACATGATGTGTTGCTATAGTTAAAATTGTAAGGAAAAAGAATTTTATGGAAATTTGTGACGCTTCTAAAAATTTGATAGCTCCTGCTTAATGTACCATATATATGTGTATATATATTTGATAAATTGTTCTTTCTCATTTAAGTTTAGTCACCTACAGAGCAATGACATCAATTTTATTTGTAGAAATATAATAGTAGGTTTAGTGAAACATCGCAACACAACTATATATATATATATATATATATATATATATATATATATATATATATATATATATATATATATATATATATATACGGTCAAACCTCTCTATAGTGGCAGCGTTTGTCCGGAAATTTCATGGCTGCTATAGTAAGGTGTTGTTATGCATGTATACTGGCATTCAATATTTAGATCTCATTTAGCTGTTATAAATAAAAGTACGCAAACAATTAACTTTTTATACTTTTTATGTTATAAACAAAAACAATATACTTGTAAATTTTAAAATCTCAATTGATTTTCATATCTCATAAATTAAAAATTGAAAAGACTAATAAATTACTACTAAATCCATAACTAGTTGTACCACACAGATAAATAACTACAATATGTGGAACATATGCATTTTAAATTAATTGAGAATTTAAATATTTCAAGTTAGACGTAAGAACTCTACAATTGTAGGTTGTTTCGTAAATTCTAGTCTCTTAGTGATAATATAACGCTTCAACTGACGAAATTTTTTGTCCAAACGTTTAACAAAAGGAAATTCAATAGCTTTCCCTTGAAGGCTATCTAAGTGCTTAACATTTGACTCTTCTATCTCCAAGTAGCAGTAGGTTGAGGCTCTTCATCGATACATTTGTTGTCACATAATATATTTCTTACAAAATATTATTACACGCTATTTGAGTATGGCTGTTATAAAGAGGTAGTTTTACAAAGAGTGTACCGCTATAACGGATGTCATTCTTTGTTATAGGCAGAATGCTTTTATAGAGAAGTAAAATATAACATGAAAAATCGGTTCCGGGGAAAATCAGGCCGTTATAATAAAATATTGTTATAACGAATGACAATTATAGAGAGGTTTGACTGTATATGATAAATTATTCTTTCTCATTTAAGTTTAGTCACCTACAGAGCAATGACATCAATTTTATTTGTAGAAATATAATAGTAGGTTTTGTGATACATCGCAACACAACTATTATAATACAAATAAATTTTCGGCTTTTACAATTGTGCTCATCAAATAACAGGAAATATTTTTAGGACTTTAATGTAAATTTAGATAATATCAAATAAGCTTTTAAATCTTCTCTAATCCCAAACAATTTGTTGATAAAGAGGACAAAGGGAGGAAATTGAAACATGCAAGTTGTTCCGGTTGCATTTAAAAGGAGTTCATGAATATTCTTTCTAATCTTGTATGCAAAGATTTCTATGAATAGTGATATATAAATTATTGTTGCTGTGTTATACTCTATAACTATGAATAGTCTGCTGATTAGTAGTCTTGATTTATTAATTATTTTGGAGTGAATATAAACCACCTATTCCTTGCGTTGTTATGAGTACTTTTTTTTGTTTGTTGTTACTGTAAGGGCAGAGGTTCAAATATACTCCTCAACTTTACGATTTAAAACAGATATACTCCTCGTTATAAAAGTGGTGTATATATATCCCTATCGATACAAAATGGTGCATATATACCCTTTTCGCTGACAGGATTTTTAAAAAAAAAATTATTTAGGTTATTTTTCAATTAAGAAAAATGCCACGTGACTTTAAAAAAAAAAAAAAAACCTACCCATTTTTTTTAGTAGACATACTTTTCTAAATCCACATAGTAATTTTTTTTCTAGTGATCGGGTCTGGTTCGTTTACAAAAATTGGTAGACTTATTTTTTTAAAGGCACGGAGATATTTTTTTAAACGAACCAGACCCGACACACCAGGAAAAAAATTACCATGTGGCTTTAGAAAAATATGTCTACACAAAAAAAAAAGATAGACTTTTTTCTAAAGTCACGTGACATTTTTTTTAATTAAAAAATAACCTAAATGATTTAAAAAAAAAAAATCCCGTCAACAAAAAGGATATATTTGTACCATTTTGTAACGGCAGGGGTATATTTGCACCATTTTCTAATGACAGGGGTATATATACACCATTGTAATATGGCCTTCATTTTGATATAGGCATAAGCCTATTAGCAAGAATCCAAGTGGAAGATTGAACTTGGGCACCAAGTTTTAATATGTGTGGTGGATACATTTGTTCATGACATTACCCATGGCATCAAACTTGGAGACCAAGTACTTCTTGCTATAAATAGAAGGGCTTCCCATAGTTGAAGACACACCAAAAAACAATTTGAAGAGCTTCTCTTTCTCTTTGTCTTCTTCTCTTCTTTTAGAGTATTATTGTAAGAGAGTTGTGTGTTGGGAAACACTTATGTGAACCCTTCTTTGGAGTGATCTTGTGAGGTTATTCTCTTGGGATACTTTTTGGGATAATTAGAGTATTTACTCTAATTTTGTACTCTCTATTGTACTCTTGTTGATATAATGAAATTGCTCCTCTCCGCTTGTGGACGTAGGTCACACTGACCGAATCACGTTAAATTTGTGCCTCATTTATTTTCTTTGCTTGCCGTTGTTATCAACTTCCTATTGTCTTTGTTATTGTCATTATAACGTTATTTGGCTAAATTTCGCATTACATGGTTTCTCGATCCTAACAAATTGGTATCAGAGCCGGATCTAACCGGGTTAATTTCAATAGCCAAAGATGACTGTAACAAAGACTTACGTTGAGAAATTTGACCGAAGTGCAAACTTCGGGATGTGGCAATTGAAGATGGAAGCTATCCTAATTCAGGACGGCTTAGATATGGCACTGGAAGGAAAGGAGAAGAAACCAGAAAGTATGACGGACCCCGAGTTTGCTGTCATAGACAAAAAAGCAAAATCAGGTATCATTTTAAATCTCTCAAATGAGGTTTTACGTGAGGTATTTGCAGAAACCACAGCCAAAGGCATATGGGAAAAATTAAAAACCTTGTATATGAAAAGGACAGTGGAAAATAGACTTTACCTGAAGCAAAAACTTTACACATTTCGTATGGTTGAAGGTACTTCTATACTCTCACATCTTGATGCATTTGATTCCATTCTTATGGATTTGAGCAATATTGATGCTGAAGTTAAAGATGAGGATCAAGCCGTGTTATTGCTTATTTCCCTTCCCCAGTCATTTAAACATATAAGAGATACTATGCGTTATGGCAAGGATAATATCTCTTATAGAGATATCAAATCTATCTTAAAATCAAAAGAACAGATAGATAGAGATATTACTGGGGAAACTAGTACACCCCTTGGGGAAGGCTTGTTTGTAAGAGGTAGATCTAATAATAAAGAATCAAGTAGTGAGAGGTCTAAACCAAGGTCAAAGTCTAGATACAGACATGTTGTGTGCAAATATTGTCATAAGAAAGGTCATATTATTTCCGAATGCTATAATTTGAAAAACAAAGAAAAGCATAAGGAAAAGAAAAATGAGCACCAAAATACTAACGCCGCTGAAGCAAGTGTAGCTGCAGATGAGATCGAGGGAACAATATTTTTAGCTACTAACAATAGCTTTAAATCTAATGACGAGTGGATTTTAGATTCTGGTTGCTCTTATCATATGTGTCCTAATAGGGATTTGTTTACCACATACGAATCTGTTGGAGGTGGAGTTGTCTTGATGGGCAATAATGCTCCATGCAAAGTTATTGGTAAAGGTACAATCCGAATCAGAATGCACGATGGCGTGGTGAGAACTCTCATCGATGTTAGATATGTTCCTGACTTAAAGAAAAATCTCATCTCATTGGGCACTCTAGAATCTCTCGGGTGCAAATACACAGGTGAAGGTGCAGTTTTGAAAATCTCTCTAGGTGTTCTGGTGATAATGAAAGCACACAGATCTGGTACGTTGTACACTTTATTGGGATCCATTGTTACAGGTGCTGCTGCAGTTTCAACATCAAATCAACCCGATTCCAACATCACCAAATTGTGGCATATGCGATTGGGGCATATGAGTGAGAAAGGTCTTTCCTTTCTCAGCAAAAGAGGTCTCCTATGTGGACAAAGTACTGGAAATATGGAGTTCTGCGAATCTTTTGTGTGTTCGGGAAGCAGAAAAGAGTCAGCTTCAAATCTCCAGTAGTTCATCGAACAAAAGGTACTTTGGATTACATTCATTCAGATCTTTGGGGTCCTTCTCGTACCCCGTCAAAAGGTGGTGCCAGGTATTTGCTAACTTTCATTGATGATTATTCAAGGAAAGTTTGGGTTTATTTCCTGAAAAATAAAAGTGATGTTTTCTTAACTTTCAAACAATGGAAAGTTTTGATTGAGAAGCAAACAGGAAAACAGGTCAAGTGGCTTAGAACAGATAATGGCTTGGAATTTTGTAATGATGAGTTCAACGAATTTTGCAAAAATGAAGGAATTGCTCGACATCACACTGTGAGGATGACCCCTTAGCAAAATGGTGTTGCAGAAAGGATGAACAAAACTCTTTTGGAAAGAGCTCGTTGCTTGATTTCAAATCTTTGGGTTGACAAACGCCTTTTGGGCAGAAGCTATCTCTCTGACTTGTTATATTGTCAACCGTGCTCCTTCTGCACCTTTGAACTTTAAGACTCCTGGGGAAATGTGGTCAGGTACTCCTGCTAATTATTCAAATTTAAAAAATTTTGGTTGTCCCGCGTACATGCATGTGAATGAAGGAAAATTAGAGCCAAGGGCTAAAAAGTTTTTTTCCTTGGATATGCATCTGGGGTGAAAGGATATAGACTCTGGTATCCTGATCCCAAGTCACCAAAATTTATAATAAACGACATTTATTTACGACATATATAAAATGTCACTTAAATTTTTCGACATTTAGATAAATGTTGGTAAGAAATAAACGACACTTATTTACGACATATATAAAATGTCACTTAAATTTTCCAACATTTAGATAAATGTTGGTAAGAAATAAATGACATTTATTTATGACATATATAAAATGTGACTTAAAGTTTTTGACATTTATTAATGTTGGTAAAAAACTTACAACATTTACCTGTGACATTTGTAAAATGTCATATTTAAATTTGATGTTTTGGTCAATATCAATAAAATAAATTTATGACATTTATACTTATTTTATCAATATCAATAAAATAAATTTATGACATTTATACTTAGTTTCGAAATTTGCTGCGAATATTATGAGCTATTTATAATGTAGTTGAACCACTGATCTATGTAATTTCTGAATGCGGCCAAGGAACACGTTGGCTTTTGTTCTGGGGTCGTTATTGAAACTACAGAAAAAAGTCATCAAAAAGAAATTAAGAATAATAATTGAAGAAAGAGAAATAGTAGGCGTTGCAAGCTATGCAAATTGCAAAAGCCAAATCTGATAGGCCATGCAAATTGAAAAAGCCAAATCTGATGGGCCAATTGGACTGTGAAGCCTCGTACAATCGAAGCTTTCACTTTCATTTTAAGACCATTTTGTCTTTAATTTTGACCCTCAAATTACCGGTCTTTAATTTGTGTCCTTCATCTAATATCATGAGGTTTGGGATTCGTTCCCCGGCTAAGTTTAAAAAAGAAAATCTGCAAGGTAGATTTTCGTAGCAAAATTAGGCCTATTCGGGAAAAGACTAAGCCTTAAAGTAGAGTTTTGCAAAATTACAACTGAGTAAAAAAAATTTTTTTTTTTTTTGCCTTAATGCAAACCTTTACATTGCCAAAGGCAAAACTCTGCCTTAAGTAGAGTTTGCAGTCAAACTCATCCTGATTAGGTAGAGTTTTGCAAGCAAAACTCTGTCTTGCGAATCCAAACTCTACCTTACAAATTTTTTTTAAAAATTTTTGACTGAGCCAGGATTCGAACCCGAAACCAAGGGGTTTTTAGCGAAGGGCAAAAAATAAAGACCACCAATTTGAGGGGCAAAAATTAAAGACTACCCCCGAATAAGGAGAATCGTACAAATTGCCCTTAAACACCAATTGAGAGAAAAAAAAAAATGGGGAGTTGAAAGCTTAATCCATGACAATATAAGAAAATAATATGTGAAGAAAAATAAAGACTGTGAGCGTTGTTTCTTTTGAGTGTGGTGATGATACAAGTTTATCTCATAAAATATGCATGTCATACCGTGACATACAAGTGTGTGTTTGTACGTATGTAAAGTCTATGTTGTATGCATGAAAGTTGTATGTGTGACTTTTTTAGGGTAATGGTTGTAAAGTGTATGTAAATGTATATAAGTTGATCTTGTATCCACAAGAATATAGTTAGGCACACTTAATAAGCACGATACAATATATATTACGCTTAAGCCCGGATACCATGTATTCCGCTATATTTTGAAACAAACAGCTGTTACATTTCGTAAATACACAAACTATCGCTATATTTCGTAATTAGAGGCGGAACTAAAGCTATATATGAATTTTTTAAATATAAATACAAGATAAAATTTACTAAATTATACCTAATAAATTTTTCCTCTTTGATATTAAGAATATGGTAGAAAATAATTGTCAACTTTAATTCTGAATCCCTAAAGTAACAATTTTGGGACAATTTTATTTGAATAAAAATGACTGTTAATTGAAAATGGAGAAAATTTTCTATACATAATAAGTGCCAAGGAGGGACGAACACAGCAGTCCCTCCTTGTACCCACTGCTTTTCAAATTGTACCCACAGTGTATATTTGTACCAAAAGCTATATAACTTGTACATTTTATTCAATTATTTTTATACCCCACGTAGACATATGTCATAATACTTAATATTTATTCCCTTCTCATGTATAGACATATGCACTTCAAATTTAATTCTCCGACATATTTATTTCCTCCGTGCACTTTTACTTGTTCACTGTTGACTTTTTGTGTTTTAACTGAATATTTATTCTCTTCTCATGTAAAGATATATGCAGTTCAATTTTAATTCTCCTACACAAATTTATTTCCTCCATGCACTTTTACTTGTTCACTTTTGGCTTTTTACATTCTTATAGAAAAAGTACCAAAAGCTATATAACTTGTACACTTTATTCAATTATTTTTATATCCCACGTAGACATATGTCATAATACTTAATATTTATTCCCTTTTCATGTATAGACGTATGCACTTCAAATTTAACTCTCCGATATATTTATTTCCTCCATGCACTTTTACTTGTTCACTTTTAACTTTTCATATTCTAGCTGAATATTTATTCTTTTCTCATGTATAGACATATGCAGTTCAATTTAATTTCCCTACACAAATTTATTTCCTCCATACACTTTTACTTATTCACTTTTGACTAAGGCTACTATATGTAATACACGCCTCAGTGCACTCAAAAACATATTGACAAAGACTACAACTTTTGAGTCTTAATAAAATGTGTGGCCTAACAATCTGACTACAATCATTTAACGCTTTTCGCCTTTGACAACACGGTTGCTCATTAATTCACCAGAGCACTTGTTGAAATCAAATTTTTCTAGATGAAACATGATCTCATATACTCCATTAAGATAGAATCTTCCGCTTCTAATCCTTTGACATGGCCAGTTGACTGTTAAGAATATAAAAGCCACCTTGGTATAATGAGACGATCATGTTCATAACACTTTATTTTAGACAGGTATGGATTAGATCCACGATCAACTACAACTTCATTTAGGCATCAAGCACCTTTCCAAGCACCACTTTCCCGCTTAGGAGATATCGAAGATGCTTTTCAGAGTTATAATCTTCAAACCATACGAATTGATGACAGTGGCATTTTCTTTTGTAGATTTTCTTGGAAAGTACTGAAACAGTGGCAGGAAAGCTCTCCATTTCCCAAATGATCAGGCATAAGTGGATGCCCTTTAAGGCCTCTTTCTTTATGCATAGATTATTGAGAAGAATAATTCCTACTGATGAGGTTATCAGACTCTTTATAATTCATGGTCCGTCTAGATGGTCCTGATGTCCTCTTTGTCACGAGGAGTCTATCGATCATGTATATTTGAGTCCCCAAAAGAACCTAGAATTATTATAATCAAGTATGTGGAATTCCTACGGTAGCCGTCTCGGGCAGAATCTTATAAACTGGTGGCTGATGAAAGCTAATAATCAAATTCATGCCTTTGTCCTCTAATGCTTGCTTAATATCATCTTGCTGGGAATCTTGAAAACATATATATGTAGTTTCAAGTTTAATGCTACCAAATATACTTTCAAAAGATTCCAACATCAAATTCAGACCATGATCCTTATCATTATGCAGATTCATTTCCCTTTTGTTACTTAGGAGGTCGTTGGCCAGCTATGATCAGTATAACTGAAAGACTGCAGCTCTTAATTATACCAATGGCCTTTTAGATAGGCTTAAGTGCATATCTTTCAGCAAGGTCAAAAAAAAAAAAAAAAAAACACTTTGCACTGAATTGGGAGTAGAATGAGTAAATATCTTAAAAGGTCACTCAACTTTGAGAAATTATTTAGCAAAGTCATTGAACTTTGCTACATATCAATAATATCATTCGACTTTAGCCTTTACTCTCATAAAAACACTCAACTAAATATGTCATAAAAAAATATGACATGACAATATTAATTAATTTTTTTATGCCATGTAGACATGGACCCCACAAATTTAAAAAAATCATATTTTAATATCTCAACATCCACCCACCAACCCTTCATTTAAAACTCATTTTCTTTGTTGTTTCTACCTTATTTTTATGCGTGCTCTTATTTTTTTTCTTGAAATTATTTTCTTATTTATTTATTGCACTGTCCTTCATTTAGCTTCTACAGTCTTTCTTTTCGTCTCTATTTTATTATCTTTCTACTTTGTTTATATATATCTATTTAATAGATAAGACTTACTCATATAAGATATTTACACCAAATCAATATGTATGAATCTTATTATAATTAAGAAATAAATAAAATAAAAATACATAGTAATTAATCATAATTAAAGAATATATAGAAACACGTGAATGTTATTATTGTATGCAAAATTTGAAAGGAAGAGGCCACATAGGACCAGTTGGACCCTTTCCTTTTGTAAGCAACAACAATTTAAAAAAAAAAAAATCACCAAAAAAAAAAACAACAATTTTTTTGGTTAATATATGTTGGAACTAAGGTTAAAAATAAATCCGTTGGCATTAGTGTTTTCAATGAGTCAATTGAAATTTAAAAACTTAGCTCTCACGTAAAGTGTCTAAAGTAGTACATTAATTTTTATACATTAAATTTTAGAAAAAACTGAAATGTATATCCAAAATTAAAATATGAATTTATTTTATTTTATTTGTGGGGTCCATGTCTACATGGCATAAAAAAATTGATTAATATTGCCATGTCAAATTTCTTTGATGACACCTTTAGTTGAGTGATTTTATGAGAGTAAAGGCTAAAGTTGAGTGAGTTTATTGATATGTAGCAAAGTTTAGTGATTTTGCCACATAATTACTCAAAGTTGAGTGATCTTTTGAGATATTTACTCTCAAAATATGTGAGTTCCATTTGGAGGGAAAGGAATTCAGGAGTGTATGAGCATATAGAGAAAACAGGGGAAGATATTTCCAGGGACATTGCATATATTTGTAATATTAGAGCTAGACCCACAGTTAGTATTTTACTGAGAAAATGTACTTTTTGAATTTTTCTAACTGTGAGTCCTGAGGATGATGTTACTGCATATGTAGCTAGCAGTTTCAGTTGTAATGTATTTAGAAGGTCTACATTACTATCATTTTGTGCCAATGAACGTTCAAAATTGGAAGTGAGACTTGCTTTATCTTTTGGGAAACAAAATAAAAGAGATAAGTATTATTGTTGTATTTACTTCATGTCCAGTCATAGCACACGTTATCCTATTAATTACTGGGGAAGCTCGAACTATCAATGGCTCATTTATCATCCATTCAAAAGTCTCTCTGGATATAAATTCCTCCATACCGAACAAAGAAGTTGTTGCTGTCATCATATAGCCACAAGTTACAAGTGTATTCTTCACATACTCCTCGCAATTTGGAGTATAGCCAGCATCCGACCATTGGGCTTCCTTAAGAAAGGCCCTCACCAACTTCTTCATCTAAAAAAGAAATAGAAGTAAGCTAGAAAATAAATATCTTCTTCTTAATGAGAGCGTTTCCTTGTCACAAAAGTTTTTATTTCTTCAATTTAACTTAGTCTAACTGATAAATGTGGGTTAGTCAAGCAATGTTACCTCATATTTTCCATAATATACGTGGTCCGATTTACATTCCTTCGCCAATAATTTTTCCATTTCACCGTAAACGTCTAGAAGGGCTTGATAAACAGGTCTCATACATGGCGGTAATGAATCAATCTCACTAATGTCCCATCTAAAAATCAGGATTTGTATCAGAATCACAACCTAAATTTTACGCCTTGTATATATTGTTTCACTCACACGATAACAACAGGAAGACATGTTATTCATATTCATCAATAAGAGATTGTAGATCTACAAAGTTTATGTTTTACCTCTGGATTGCATTGGTTAAAGGCACAAGTTCATCAAGGGTTGCATAAGCATCAAAAGTATCATCAAGGATGGTATCGATCTTGAGTACTTTTACTAGCATTTTTCTCGCACGACTATACTGAGGCTCAAAATACAATCCTAATATCCAGAAGTAACACTCGACCAATCTGTATCTTGCATATGGATATTTATTTGCAAAATCCCAATCTTTCCACCACCTACATCACCAGAGCAATGGTTTGTTGCATTCCATTTTTGTTAAACCCAAACTATCATTATTCATTTAATTAAAGAAAAAAGATCAACTAATATAGTACCTTGTAAGCTCTCTCTAGTGCAGCTTTTGCAACGCGTTAGTTTACGAAGGCATGTATGCATCGAATCGTTGTGTGCATCAATGCCTTCGTAAACAATCCTAATATCGTTGTGTGCATCAATGCCTTCGTAAATGGCTATGTATTTCCTTGCACCCACCCTTGGAGTAGCTTTGCGAATAGGGTAGCCGAAACTTGATAGCTTGAACTTTTAGCGAGTCGGTCAAGCTGGGGAGCATGAACTCGAGACGAGTGGTAGTAAAGTTAAGGGCTTCTTCAAGAATCTCCTCCTCGTGCACTCTTAGATGTGCTGCTTCATACAGACTTAATAATCCTTGGACATCATTAGTAAGCGTTTCTTTGAATCTTCCGTCATGGTTAGTGAATTGCTTGAACACATCTAATTAAACAACATGTTTTTAATTTGACAGAAATTAATTTAGTTAAAATCCAAAAAAAAAAAAAAACAGTTATGTCAAGTTATATATATCTACCAAGAGAACTTACATATTCTTACAATAGTTGGCAGATTTAACAGCTAAGTAATCTAGAATTGCCATATCAAAATTGGTGACAATTTTTCAGTATAAGGACAAAATTACAATTCGGGGAGAAAAGAATAACGAATTGCAGTTACTGGCTGTGTCCCAAAAAATAATGCTAAGCCCATGGATGTCGGGCATATTTCACTATGTTATAATATCAAATTTTCTATATATTTACCTGTTTCGTGATGAATTTAAGTGTGTCCATATGCCCAATTAATTAAAGTCGAGGTCCAGCAGCACACAAGGCTCTGAGAATCTGCGGTGAACAATAATTTCCGTGCGGCGGCTGGAATTTCCGGCAAAAGTGAATGTGTTCTTTTTACCAGGAGCTGGTCCAAGAGCCGTATCCATTTAGCCTTACAAATTTTTGCCTGCTTTACTTTACTGTATATTTGTTTCACTTTGTTGCCTTTAGCTTTAACTGGTGCTTTAGTATTGACCTCTATTTGTCTTGGATAAACCTTTGACTAGTGCTTATTTGCTTTAGTGGCTTTAGTGAGGGATGATAGACTAGGGTCATGTTCTCAGCCGGGGTCGGGGGCTAGGGGGGGGGGGGGGGTTAAGGGTGCTAAGGGAGCTTCTAGGTTGAGAGTAGGGTCTTGGAACATTGGGACTTTAACGGGAAAGTCTATAGAGCTAGTTAAGATTCTTAAGAAGAGGATGATTAATATTGCTTGCGTCCAAGAGACTAAATGGGTGGACCTAAAGCTAAGGATGTGGACGGGTATAAGCTTTGGTTCTCGGGTAAGTCGGGAGACAGGAATGGGGTAGGCATCTTGGTTGATAGTGAGCTAAGGGATCAGGTGGTAGAGGTTAGAAGGGTCAATGACAGGATGATGACGATTAAGTTGGTCGTTGGAGGGTTCGCCTTGAACATTATTAGTGCTTACGCGCGGCAAGTGGGCTTGGACGAGGAGGAAAAGAGGCATTTTTAGGAGGATTTGGATGAAATGGTGGGAGGTATACTGCCTACTGAGAAGTTATTCGTAGGAGGAGATTTCAATGGACACGTTGGGTCCGTTTCGAGGGGTTATGAGGATGTACATGGGGTTTTTTTGGCTTTGGAGACGAGGAGACGGAGGGAGGAGTCTCGCTTCTGGTTTCGCTAAGGCTTTTTGTTTGGTGGTAGCCAACTCGAGTTCCTTGAAGAAGGAAGAGCACCTGATAACCTTTCGTAGCTCGGTAGCTCGGTGCGGACGCGGACTTTGCTTCTTAGAAAGGATGATAAATGTCTTGTAAAGGCAAGGTCGTTTCCGGCGAGAATCTTATGACCCGACATAAGCTATTGGTGATGGTTGGAGATCAAAAGGAAGAAGAAGAAGAAGAGGGTCATAGATGAGCGAGATCGAGATCGAGGTGGGGAGTTTTGACTGCTGCAGTGCTGCCACGAGAATTAGGGGAGAAGTTGATGGCTTTAGGGGCGTGGGAGGAAGCGGGGAGATACGAGCGATGTGTGGGATAGGACGGCC
The DNA here is from genome assembly GCF_029784015.1 of Lycium ferocissimum. Classification (NCBI taxonomy): domain Eukaryota; kingdom Viridiplantae; phylum Streptophyta; class Magnoliopsida; order Solanales; family Solanaceae; genus Lycium; species Lycium ferocissimum. The sequence goes on along the minus strand of NC_081345.1, from coordinate 23,522,906 downwards.
GATTTGCATTAGAGAAAGCGCCCAAAAGAGGTTTGGGGGTCTCGAAGGTCGCCATGGTGGGCAGGGGATTGGTGGTGGAATGGGAAGTCAAGGTAAAGTGGAAGAAAAAGAAACGAGGGCGTATGCAAAGGCGGTAGACGATGAGGATGACGAAGAGAAGCGGACGAATAGGGAAAAGTATAAGATGGCGAGAAAAGAGGCGAAGTTGGCAGTGTCGGCAGCGAAAACGGCAGCGTTTGAATGCCTTTATGTAGAACTAGAGGACAGAGGCGGGGATAAGAAGTTGTTCAGGCTTGCCAAGGTGAGAGAGAGGAAGGCACGCGACCTGGATCAAGTGAAGTGCATCAAAGACGAGGATGGCAAAATGTTGGTAGAGGAAGCTCTCATTAGACGGAGATGGCAGTCATACTTCCATAAACTCTTGAATGGAGAAGGGGACAGAAACATTGTGTTGGGAGATTTGGAGTACTCTGAGAGGCATCGCGATTGTGGTTATTGTAGAAGTGTAAGGGTCGACGAGGTTAAGGGTGTTGTTCGTAGGATGCGGGGGAAAGAGCGGTCGGACTCGACGAGATCTGGAATTTTGAAAAGAATGCGAGCGGCGGGCTTGAGTGGGCGATTGGGTTGTTTAATGTCATTTTTAAGACGGCGAAGATGTTCGAAGAATGGAGGTGGAGTACAATGATTCCTTGTACAAGAACAAGGGCGACATTCAAAGCTGCAACAGCCTATAGAGGTAAAGATGTCAATTGCTAAGCCACGTTATGAAAGTGTGGGAAAGGGTGATAGAGATGAAGGTGAGGAGAGTATCTGTATTTTAGAGAACCGATTCGATTCATGCCGGCGTTCTACTACGAAGCCATTCATATTGTTAGGAGATTGGTGGGAGCGAGTATGGGAGCGGAAAAGGGACTTGCACATGGTATTCATCGACCTAGAGAAAGCTTACGATAAAGTGCCAAGAGAGATTCTGTGGAGATGTTTGGAGGCTAAAGGTGTACCTGTGGCGTACATTAGAGTGATCAAGGACATGTATCATGGAGCCAAGCCCAGGGTAAGGACTATAAGAGGAGACTCGGAGCACTTCCCAGTTCTGATGGGTTTGCATCAGGGATCAACCTTTAGCTCATTTTTATTTGCCTTGATGATGGATGGATTGACGCGACGAATTCAAGGTGAGGTGCCATAGTGTATGTTGTTCGCAGATGACATAGTCTTGATTGACGAGACTCGTAGCAGAGTTAACTCTAAGCTAGAGGATTGGAGACAGATGTCAGAGCCTAAAGGATTCAAGTTGAGTAGGACCAAGACAGAGTACTTGGAGTGCAGATTCAGTGGCGTACCTCAGGAGGCTGACGTGGAAATAAAGCTTCGTAGCCAGGTCATTCAAAAGAAAGGAAGTTTCAAGTATCTTGGATCTATTTTACAAGGAAATGGGGATATTGACGATGATGTCACACATCGTATTAGTGCAGGATGGTTGAAATGGAGGCTCGGCTCCCGAGTCTTCCGTGACAGAAAGTGCCACCAAAACTTAATGGCAAATTCTACAAAGTGGTGGTTAGATCGACTTCGTGTTGTACGGGGCGAGTGTTGGCCGGTCAAGAACTCTCGTGCGTAGAAGATGAAAATCACGGAAATGAAATCTGCGGTGGATGTGTGGGCACACAGAGAGATAGGATCGGGAATGAGGACATCGGGACAAGGTGGGAGTGGCATCGGTGGAGAACAAGATGCGGAAACGAGGTCGAGATGGTTTGGGCATGTGAAGAGGAGAGACACATGCCCCAATGCGGAGGTATGAGAGGTTGGCTATGGACGGTTTAGGAGGAAGATAAGGCCAAAGAAATATTGGGGAGGTGATTAGGCAAGACATGACGATTGTCAGATTACCGAGGACATGATCTTAGATAGGAGGTTGTGGAGGGCTCAGATTAGAATAGAAGGCTAGTAGGTAGTCTCTCTTTTCTGTCACACTAGTAGGCGTAGTTTTGCTCTACTTTTTATTGCCCTTTAATTCCTGCTTTTATGTGTTGGGTCTTATCTTTCCATGCTGTTTTATCATGACTTCGTTGCTCTTGTTATTTCTCATTTTCGTATTACTTTGATTTGCTTGTCATTATCCCGACTTTTTTTCCCTTGCTTTCTTGAGCCGAGGGTCTTTCGGAAACTTGACTTCCCTACCTTCCAAGGTGGAGGTAAGGTGCGTACATACTTAACTCCTCCCTGACCACACTGTGGGATTCAACTGGGTATGTTGTTGTTGATATATTTTGTTGGATGCTACCGATGGGGTAAGTATTTGAGCTCAAGTATTTTTCAATTTCTGGCTGGACGTGAATGTCAAAGTAAGAGTTAGATCATGCTTATGTCTAAAGAAAAAGTGAGTTCTCAAGAAGTACTAGAGAAAACTATAGTCGGTAAAAAGAAAAAACTGAAGCGATAGAGAGCATAGATAAGTAGCCTACCACAATGTGACTGTTAATGTGCGAGGGGCCCTTATAGAATGGATCAACTTCAAATACCTTCGCTAAGATTCAAGCATAGGAAGCACAATTTTTTGTGACTCTGTTAATGTGTAAAAGCCTAGTAAATAACTAACTGCTTTAGGCTTTTAATTAAACATTAAACCTGTATATTAGGTTCTCTTTTGTATGCAGTTTAAGTTTGAAGGCAAGGATGTGTAAATCCACCTCTTTGTAACTGATTGGTTTTTGGTGATCAATACAACACCCAGGGGTACTGGGAATTTAATTCAAAAAAGGATAAGTAACCTACCTGAAGATATGTAATGGCCTTGTTGCCTCACTAATCGGAAACGAAGAGCAACGACGTAAAGGTTGTCATCAATATTATTATTCTCACTCTCTAGTTGGGACCTCCTATCAAAGATGTTCTGAATGGATGTTTCGATCTCATTATGGAAATGATATGCTACTCCCAGTCGTTGGATTTTGTCTATGAACACAAGTTTTTGTGTACTGCTGTCAGGAGTTTCCACCAACATTTTCCTGATGATCTCTTTCAACTCATTAAGTTCAAGTTGTTCTTGGGTACTAATTTCCTGCAGTAGAAAATTTAGCATAGTATATTAGTTTTGAAACTTAAGACTATAAATAATTATACTCCCCCTGTCCCAATTTATGTGGCTTAGTTTGACTCGGCACAAGTTTAAGGGGGAAAAAAAATGACTTTTCAATCTTGTGGTCCCAACTTAAGATGTGTGTAATGTACGAAAATATTCTTTCAATCTTGTGGTTTTAAACTTGTCATGTAGGATGTTTAAATTGTCAACATACTAAATATAAAAAGAGACATTTTTTTTGGGACAGATTAAAAAGGAAAGTAGGACATTTAAATTGGGACGGAGGGAGTAGTAAACGATTTCAAAGGTCATTAACTTGTGATAAATGTACGTAATGTTGGAGAGGCTGGAAATTTAGAAAAAGAAGGGAAGCATATCTATTATATACAGTTTGTTGAGAAGTGTAGGAGAGAAAATGGTATCCCCAAACGCTTGATGAAAAATTTGCCAAAGGACGTGAAGAAGTGCTGCTAGAAGAAGGATCCACTATTGCTTGCGTTATTATTTTTGTTGATTGTAGTGCCACTTGACAAGTGTAGAAATGGAAATTAGGATATGATTCCCAGTGAGTAGATTGAAAATTTGCTCTCAATCTAGGTGAAGCAACCATTCTTGATTCATTCTTTTGTCTCAGCTCTCTTTCCGAGTTCCCAATAAGCAGTATTGTATCGACGAGAAGTCGATTGAAAATTAGGCAACTGAGGAAAGATTGGTAATGCAAACATTGCTTGGCTCATCATTTGCAGTTACACTTTCGAGTGTTGCAGCTAATTATATGGCCATCCCAGTTAAATCGTAGAGAAAATATAGGAGTAATTGTTTAGCATCAACTTAAACATGAATGATTTATGGCCATTTGCCAATGGTGTCGGTTTTTCACACTTGAGGTTGCAAAGTTTATTCATATGACTTGGACAGAATTTCTGTTTCCGTTGTACAAGCATGACAATCTGGTTTTGAGCAGGAGGAGGTTGATTTCTTGATGCAACTGTTCGAGGAGTTCTTTCAAGAATTTCTAATGTAATCTGTTTGGTTAAGGTAGGCCTCATTTGAACATACAATCTTTTTTTTTTTTTTTTCTTACTTTGTTTTTCAAAATATTATTTGGTTATATTGTAGTCAATTTTTCATTCCAACTTGAATTTGAGTTTTTCAAGTTTGAAAATTAATTCTAACCACTTTCTCAAATAGTTCCTCGCAAAACTTCAACTTTTTTTTTCCAGTAAGATGCATGTCAAAACACAACTTTAGTTTTCAAATGCCCTTTTTTTTTTAACTTAACTTCAAATACTATTTTCTTTTAAATATCACCAAATTCACGCTCAAATGCCTACTAGTATATATCTAGATCCAGTTTGGTGGCTTTTCTTCTTTCTCTTCACGTCGAAGTTCTTCACAATTTTAAAAAACGTCCTGGAAGGAAGCTTTCAACTATTATTGATTAAATTTTTGTAATGGTATAATCCCAGTCATTTACCTTAACTGCAAAAAAATAACTTTTTGTGAGAAACCCATGAAGACTCACGAGAAAAGTAATGATAATACCTGGACTAAATTCTCTTGAAAGAAATAGTTCTACACGAAGGCAGATCCAAGATTTGGAGATTTCAGGTGTCACTGCTTTGAACAAAGACGTGTTTCTATTTACACGGTCTAAATAGAATAAAAATTGATGGGTTTGATCAAATTTGGGCTTCAGTTCGAGTTATTCATCTTTACGGTTTATATATTCAAATCAATCGAACAAAACAAATGTAATAATCATGACAACTTAGCACAAAGCATACAACTTGGAAGAGGTAACTGCTTAAAATAAAAAAGGAAGCAAATAAGTCAGCAAAAATTAATAAAAGAAAAAAGGTAACAGATATTAAAGTTAAAAGGTTTTACATTAGGTTGGTGTTAGTGTAAACGCAGCATACAAAGTTTTAAAACGTTTCCCAGATCGAATCCAAACTCGCATCCCTTAAGAGTAAAATCTGGATTTTAGAGCTTGTTTGTCCTAGCGGTTTTGAGGCCAAAAGCATTTTTTTGAAAGAAAAAAAATGCACTCTTTTTGCATATTCGAGTGTTTGGCCAATTAGTAAAATTGCTTTTAAGTGGAAGCAGAAACAGTTTTTTCTCAAGGTTGAAAAGAAGCATAAAGCTCCTTTAAAAAAGCAGAAGCAGAAATTAATCTTCTTCAAGACAAAAATATCCCTACCATAAATACATATTTATCAAGTATATCCTTATTAATCCATTAGGGATGAAATCATTTAAGAATCTTTTGACTATTTAATTTTTGCGTTGAATTTTAATTTGTGGAATGATTTTGAATTTTATTTTGGTTGTAGTTTTTTAGTATATTTAAATCATCATGTTGATATTATATCGGTATAATTTTTTCTTTTTATTTATGTATTATAGTTATTAAAAAAATTAATATGTACTTTTAAATTTTAATTAGTTAAAAGTAAACACTTAATTAAAGTCTTTCAAAATAGATATCTAAAATAATTGCTCTTTGTAAAATAATTGTTATAGCCCGTATTTCGTACGTTCGGATTCGGATAAGGGCAAAGCTATGTGATCTTGTTTAATGCACAAGTTGTTTATGAGTATTGTTTATGAATATTATTAGTAGGGAAATATTGGAAAAAGGCTAAGGATAAAAGGGAAACCCGCAAAGTGGCTCATGGAAAAATTGTGGAAGACTAGGGGCAAAACGGGAATTTCACAATGTTCAAGAAAAGGCCAAGGATGACTAAGTCAAATAATTAAGTCATCTTTTATTTTCAAGAAAAAGGAAGAAAACTCTAGGAAAAGGGAGAAGGGCCATGTGTTCATTTTTAGAAGACATGTGGAAATATACATGTATGAATATGGAAGTGATGACAAAGTAAGAAATTAGTCATCTTTTATTTTAAGAAAATTCTAGAGATTTCAAGAGAAGTGGCATGTGCCTCACATGTTCATAAGAGCTATATATATGAGAGAGGGCCACTATATTCATTAAAGTTAACTAAGGAAGTTGAAGAAAGAAAGAGAGGAAAAAAAAAAAGAGAAGAAAGGGGTTCGCCATGGTGGAAAAAAAATGGGGCCATGGGAAAGTTGATCAAATTAATCTCTCCTAGTTTTCTTACCAATTGGAAGGTCCTCTACAACATGGAAGAATTGTTGGAACAAGGAAATTATTCATTTGGACAAATTCATGACCTTAACCAAGAGGAAACTTGAAAAAAAAAAAAGGGTAAGAACTAATCTTCTTTTATGTGCTATAGATGATTTGTGAATATTGTAGCATGTGGAAAAGAATGAAGAATTCATGAGAATATGCATGTAGTTGTGGTGGCCGAATAGTGTAGTGTAATGTAGAAGTAATGAATCAATTTTATGTAGTGTGTTGCTTGTTATTATAATGTTATGAAATGAATGAGTTTATGAAATATGCATGTATGGGGGCTGCCCTAGTTGTGTATGAGAAGATAATTTTACTTCATATTTTAGTTGTGGTCGTTATGAATTATGTGATGTAGAATAGAGGTTTAGTAGCTTGAGATGAATTCGAGTGTTTGTGCATCATCAAAGAAGTTAGTATGATGTTAGTGTGGTTCTTATATTTGTAAGAATAAATTCACCAATGTATGGATTGTTGATATAACTCATAAATTTGGAAGGAAGTACGCGTTGTTGACTTTGGTAAAGGAGATTTCGGTGGAAGTACGTATTAATTGCCGGTTGCCGGAATATTTTGTGGATTGAATTGAATTGAATATTGAAGTGTTGCTAGAATAATGGCTCATAGTAATATTGTGGCATTGCTATTGGTTTGGCCATATTTGTATTTTAAGAAAGTTCCATTTCATCTTGGGGGTTTGTTGTTGATGATTTGGGCATATATATATATATATTAGATTCTTTTAAATCGGGATGGTGTATTTGGCTCCAAAAATGGAGAGTATGGAGATCATGAAAATTTATTTCTTCTAGTAAATTTCGCAGATCATAAGTGAATTTATTTGAAAAATCCGCATACAAGTGTGCTTAGTAATGAATCTAATGGTTGCATCAATTTTCTTGAATGTAGACTAACAAGTTGGACTGGATGTGTAGAAATGGATTAGCTAATAAGGCGCGTACAGAGAAGTGACGGTATGTTAAGGCTCGAATTCCTTTTTCCTTCTATGGCATGAATCATACGTTTTGGTAAGTATTTTATAAATGCTCCCATAACGCCCTTAATTTTCAAAAGTTAGAAGTTATGATTTTAAAGCATGATTTCGGGCCGAGCCTTTCTAAAAGTTTATGAATGTTTTCCAAAATATTCATTTTTCTCCAAAATCCAAGTTTTGAGACGATTTTTGAAAGTTTTTATGACCAAAACAACGACTATGATTCTATATGATGACAATGATGATGCCGATGTATATGAGAAAATGACTAGGACGAATATGTCAAGGATATGTTCTTACCATGAATACGACGATATGAAATGTTAAGCTTATTTTTGGATAATGACTATTTTAAAGTTTTCAAAGTATATGAAATGATATGTTATGACCCTGTTTTATGTTTTCCCGTGATGTTATCCTTGATTGATAGTCTCGCCTTATAATTGTTCCTTCAAGGTGAGACAAAGCGCCAATGATTATTCCATAAAGTAATCGGAGGTTACCGACCTTACGTCACTCCGACGGATACATGACTATTTTTCATTTGGGCTCTCCCCGCATGCTTATATGATATATGCACATGATATATGTATATGTATATACGGGGAAGGGAGAAATGTAGCCGAGGCGCTATAGACGCATAGCCACCGATTGGAAACGCTTGGTATAATATGATACCATCCCGACACGGATGCCCGACGCGGATATGTGGGGGATCGGGCCGAACGTCTCCTCGGCATTATATATGATATGGATTCGGGCCGTATGATTATATTATATTATATATATATATGAAAGCAAATGCTTTCAAAGGAATAGGATATGAGGATCGGGCATGCATACTCCGATTTTATAAAGCTCCCTAAGCATGCATGGTGATTCAAAGATGCTTTCTAAAAGACTAAGGACATTTATTCTCCAAAATCCATATGTACAAAAAAGACTTGCTCTCCATATCATGATATGTTCTATATTTCCATATGGTTTATGTCATTAATTATGTTATATCCCTTACTATGTGATATTATTATACATGCCTTACATACTCAAGACATTGCTCTCGTACCGACGCCATGATATATGTTTTTGTGGGCGCCGCGTTTCATGCCGCGCACGCGGGGTAAATGTGATCGGTCGAACACTCGGTATTATAAGTAAGAGCTATTGCGCATTAATATATTATTATATTATATATAAGACGTTCCTAGCGGAGTTGGTAGGCTCCATTTGTACCGGAGTGCATATCATGATATGTTCTATATTTCTTTATGTCGAGTCGATTATATGTGCTGTGCGCGTTTGTTCGAAGTTAGAGACTTTGCGTACGAGTCGTGAGTCCGAGTCGTGTCGTAAACTTTGTTCGGGTTAGAGACTTTGAGAGTGGGTCCATTAGCTAATATATTTTTATTACGCATTATGTTACGGAGTTTTTACGCTCACAGATCGTGTTTAAATTGAGAAACGACAAAAAGAAATTTTGAAAATTTTACTATGTATTTTACCTTTATTTGATTTAAGCATCCAAAGAGAATATGTGAGTAATAAGAGTCACGGGTTCGCTTCGGCTCCGAATATGGGGTCGGTGCCCATCACACCCCGGTAAGATCGTGGTGTGACAAAGTGGTATCAGAGCAGGTGTCCGTCTAAGGGTTGTCTCCGCAAAGTCGTGTCCAAGAGAGTCCCGTTTACGGGGGTGTGAAGCCGGCCACATTTATATGGGGTCAGGAGGCCGCGGGGCATCTAGGGATTGTTGACCTTCTTCTCGTCCTATGATCGTGCGATAGAGCCAAGTCCTAGGAAAATGGAATCTCCTACACAGGTTTTACCTACGACGGAAGAAAGTGAGAAGCGGTACGGAAAGTTACACAGGACGAGTATTGATGTTCGTTCGTTACCCGGTCGGAGGCTCGTATGGCCGAAATGTGTCGTATACATATGTAAGCCGCAAGGTATTGTTAATATTTGCCGTGGTGCAGATTTGAATAGTGAGAATGATAAAGCGAGGCCCTACCGTAACGGGTACGTCTAAGAGAAAGAAGCGCGGAAAGGAAATACGATAAATGTGCAATAAGCGAGATGCGACGTTTCGTAAAGGTTATGAATTTGGCATGGCGATGAAGGTGCGATCACTACCTCGGGAACTGGAGGCCCAGGACAGGAAATAGTCATACACACAAGTGGGAGGTGAACATTGGGAACCGAAAAGGGTAAAACAAGAATTGTAAAAGAAGGACGTGTTACGAAAATGTCCCGGAATCGGTAAGGCTTTAAATTGCTCCGCATCGTGTAATAAAGGTCATGTGAGGGAGCGGACGCGATTATATCAGCATTAAGGCACCGGATTCCACCAAAGTTTCGAGGTTAAGCGTGCTGGGGGAGCAATTTCGTGACGGGCGACCCCCCGGGAAGTATCCCGTAAATTCTACATATTCGTACATAAGAAACAAATGAGAAGTTAGGGTAGCCTAAGGGAAACCGGAGCATATGGGATGGTTGGAGACCATAAGAAGACGCATAGGACGAGGCGTACATGCCTTGGGTGAAGAGACGTGAAGTACATCACAGCCCTAGAAATAGGATAGGCTTGAACAAAGGTTTGGAAGTATTTTGTGGGTTAGTGATGAATTTATATATATATATATATATATATATATATATATATATATATATATATATGAAGGTGTAGGATATCCCATATATGATTGTATCGGTGGACATGTGAGTCCCAAGAATCGAAGTTACGGTATAAAAGGCATCAATCGAGTAAGGGTACCGAAGTTTGAGTGACGCAAGAAGAGTAAATGGTACAAGTGTTGCAAAGTAAGCTGTTATTATTTTACTATAGGTTGAGATTGGAAATTCTAATATAACGATATTTGGAAAAGAAAGAGAGTGAGTAGATGGAAAGTGAAGAGATTAAAATGTCGGAAAGGGGATAAAGTGTGGTCATATAGAACAAAAAGGGGAATGTATGAGGACGAGAATCGATTCCAATAGGTGGGGCTAAAGGAATAGTGACTAGGATAGGAGGATGTGAAGTAAGAGGAAGAATGCTTAGGCCTTGCGATGATGTTAAGGTGGGAGATATATAAAAGAATAGATGTGTAGTTATGTTAATATAGTTAAAGGTTGACGAGCAAGGATAGGGAGAGTAAAAATTGTAAGGATTCTCGTGCTAAGGGCAAGAGAAGGCCATGGACGCACACCGCAACGTGAAGGTGTAGTTAAGGAAAATTTCGAGCAAGTGAGTCAAACAAGGGAAAGGACGAATAGTGGATGGAAGGGTATGGAAATGGGGACAAAATGATGACATAGGCAGAAAGTAAAAGAAAACCTAGGATTAGAAGTTTCCGATATGTTAGGCATAGAGAGTTGGGAAGAATACGAGGAATAAGGTATAGACGAAGACTTCGAAAAAAAAAAAGACTATTGGCATATGAGGAGCCCCTTAAAGGGGAGGGAGGATGTATTATGGGCTTTAAGTCCAAACGAAGGAAACTCATTAGCCCGGAACCAGAGTTTAAAACATATCGGCTTATCAGGAGAATACATGAAAGAAGTAGGAACGAGTTGGTGCAGTGGATTAGGAAACCTATGACACGGAATGAGGACTCATGTAAAGGCCGAGGAGTTCGATAATAAAAGAAATAAAGCAAGAGATAAGGAATCGGCATAAAGAGAAAGACAACTATAAAAGGACCCCCAGTAAGTATTATGACACCCCATGAGGTCAGTTGAACATTCGAGGACGAATGTTCTAAAGGGGGGGAGGATGTTATAGCCCGTATTTCGTACGTTCGGATAATTCGAGATAGTTGCAAGAAGTTAAGGGCAAAGCTATGTTGTGATCTTGTTTAATGCACAAGTTGTTTATGAGTATTGTTTATGAATATTATTAGTAGGGAAATATTGGAAAAGGCTAAGGATAAAAAGGAAATTCGCAAAGTGGCTCATGGAAAAATTGTGGAAGACTAGGGGCAAAACGGGAATTTCACAATGTTCAAGAAAAGGCCAAGGGATGACTAAGTCAAACAATTAAGTCATCTTTTATTTTCAAGAAAAAGGAAGAAAACTCTAGGAAAAGGGAGAAGGGCCATGTGTTCATTTTTAGAAGACATGTGGAAATATACATGTATGAATATGGAAGTGATGACAAAGTAAGAAATTAGTCATCTTTTATTTTAAGAAAATTCTAGAGATTTCAAGAGAAGTGGCATGTGCCCCTCACATGTTCATAAGAGCTATATATATGAGAGAGGGCCACTATATTCATTAAAGTTAACTAAGGAAGTTGAAGAAAGAAAGAGAGGAAAAAAAAAAAAAAAGAAAGGGGTTCGGCCATGGTGGAAAAAAATTGGCCATGGGAAAGTTGATCAAATTAATCTCTCCTAGTTTTCTTACCAATTGGAAGGTCCTCTACAACATGGAAGAATTGTTGGAACAAGGAAATTATTCATTTGGACAAATTCATGACCTTAACCAAGAGGAAACTTGAAAAAAAAAGGTAAGAACTAATCTTCTTTTATGTGCTATAGATGATTTGTGAATATTGTAGCATGTGGAAAAGAATGAAGAATTCATGAGAATATGCATGTAGTTGTGGTGGCCGAATAGTGTAGTGTAATGTAGAAGTAATGAATCAATTTTATGTAGTGTGTTGCTTGTTATTATAATGTTATGAAATGAATGGAGTTTATGAAATATGCATGTATGGGGGCTGCCCTAGTTGTGTATGAGAAGATAATTTTACTTCATATTTTAGTTGTGGTCGTTATGAATTATGTGATGTAGAATAGAGGTTTAGTAGCTTGAGATGAATTGGAGTGTTTGTGCATCATCAAAGAAGTTAGTATGATGTTAGTGTGGTTCTTATATTTGTAAGAATAAATTCACCAATGTATGGATTGTTGATATAACTCATAAATTTGGAAGGAAGTAATGCGTTGTTGACTTTGGTGGTGTTGTGAGATTTCGGGTGGAAGTACGTATTAATTGGGTTGCTGGAATATTTTGTGGATTGAATTGAATTGAATTGAATATTGAAGTGTTGCTAGAATAATTGCTGGCATTGCTATTGGTTTGGCCGAGTTCCATTCTCGGGTTTGTTGTTGATGATTTGGGCCGAGTTAGATTCTCGGGGATGGTGTATTTGCAGGGGAGATGCTGCCGAAATTTCGGCAGATCATAAGTGAATTTATTTGAAAAATCCAGACAAGTGTGCTTAGTAATGAATCTAATGGTTGCATCAATTTTCTTGAATGTAGACTAACAAGTTGGACGGATAAGCGTAGCTAATAAGGCGCGGCATGTGTATGTTAAGGCTCGTCCTTTTTCCTTCTATGGCATGAATCATACGTTGCGATTTTATAAATGCTCCCATAACGTCCTTATTTTCAAAAGTTAGAAGTTATGATTTCAAAGCATGATTTCCTTTCTAAAAGTTTATGAATGTTTTCCAAAATATTCATTTTTCTCCAAAATCCAAGTTTTACGATTTTTGAAAGTTTTTATGACCAAAACAACGACTATGATTCTATGATGACAATGATGATGCCGTATATGAGAAAATGACTAGGACGAATATGTCAAGGATATGTTCTTACCATGAATACGACGATATGAAATGTTAAGCTATTTTTGGATAATGACTATTTTAAAGGTTTCAAAGTATATGAAATGATATGTTATGACCCTGTTTTATGTTTTCCCGTGATGCTATCCTTGATTGATAGTCTCGCCTTATAATTGTTCCTTCAAGGTGAGACAAAGCGCCCATGATTATTCCATAAAGTAATCGGAGGTTACCGACCTTACGTCACTCCGACGGATACATGACTTTTCTTTGGGCTCTCCTGCATGCTTACATGATATATGCACATGATATATGTATATGTATATGGGGAAGTATGGGGAAAGGTGAGGCGCTATAGACGCATAGCCACCTGATCAGTTGGTATAATATGATACCATCCCGGACGCGGATGCCCGACGGGATATGTGGGTAAATGGATCGGGCCGAACGTTCCTCGCATTATATATGTATATGGATCGGGCTGCACGTTCCGCAAAGCATTATATTATATTATATATGTATATGGATCAGGCTGCACGTTCAAAAGAATATGATATGAGGATCGGGCCGCACGTTCCAAAGACTACATGCATGGTATTCGCCAAAAAGGACACTCATATGTACAAAGTGTTGCTCTCCTATATCATGATATGTTCTATATTTCTTTTATGTCATTAATTATGTTATGTATCTCTCGTATATTATTATACATGCCTTACATACTCGCACATTGCTCGTACCGACGCCCTTTTTGTGGGCGCTCGCGTTTCATGCCGCGTTGTACACTCGGGGGTACAAGTAAGAGCTATTGCAGAAGACGTTCCGGCCGGAGTTGGTAGGCTCCATTTGTGCACTTTGTTCGAAGTTAGGAGTGCCGCCGAGTCGAGTGGTTCCATTAGCTAATATATTTTTATTACGCCGTGCAGTCTTTGTTCGACCGTGTTTAAATTGAGACGACAAAAAGAAATTTTGAAAATTTTACTATGTATTTTACCTTTATTTGATTTAAGCATCCAAAGAGAATAGTGAGTAATAAGAGTCGGTCGGTTTTTGAGAGTGGGTCCATTAGCTAATATATTTTTATTTGCGTTTTTTGTAATTATGCATTTTTTAAGAAGATTAGACAAACATAATCTACTTATTAAAAGCATCGTGTTTAAATTGAGAAACGACAAAAGTAAAAAGAAAGTTTTTTTAGGAAAATTTAGTCACTATGTATTTTACCTTTATAATTTATAGTTAAGCATCATATAAGAGAATATGTTGAGGCACCACCACCATACAAAAAATCCCCCTTGGTTCTACAATTAATAAATTTAAGAGACGTATTGTGAGAAATGTCGAAAATTTTCTATTTAGTGATCTCACATATTTAATATAATTGTATATAGATTTGCTATCAATTAAATGAGCCAATTTTTTTGATCTAATAAAGTGTTATTTTTATGAGCTATATAAAAATCTTAAGTATTTTGTAAGGTATGGATTTATATGCATAGAAACTTAATTAACTTTTCAGTTATAATTAATGGGTTCATATATAATCGAAGAGTTAAACATCTTCTAAAAGGTTATCTTTGAAGAGTTATGCCTCTTCTGAAGAGTTGCTTTAGTATTATATATGGTTGTGATTCTGTTACCGATTTTTTTCCTCTCTGTCTCATTAAGAGAAGTACCATAAAAAATAGACCCATTCAGTTTCTATTGATTGCTCCTTTAATAGAAGACATCAGAAATAGACCCATTCAGTTTATTTTATCTTTATCAGTGTCGGACCTCTTTTATACAACAATGTTAGGCATAGCTCGTGCTCAGCACGGGCACGCGCCATCTAGTTTGTAGAGAAGTGGAGGATTGGATGGACTACTTCCAAATTATGCGTTCTAGATATTTGGAGAAAAGGAAAAGAATAGCGGATACCGGTTGACAATAGAATTGGTGAATGAAACAAATTCAGATGGAATAAATTATTTTTTGGAGGCAGGTGGATGATGGAGCAAATGTCTTGGAAAAGAAGAAAATAAATGGTGTTAGTTGAATGTGAATTGGAATTAATTTTTATTTTGTATGAAATATTTGATTACTAATGTAATTATTATTTTCAATTAAAATAACACTATTAACATAAGAGAATTTGGTTATCCAATATGGAGTGTTCGATTTTCTATTAGTGCTAGACTTTGAGCAATTTATCATTTGCTCTAATCTGCTCGGCTTATAAACAGTGACTCTTACATGCAGGACTTCTTTATCTGCATAAAACTCACTAAACCACCCTTACATTTTCATCTTAGCATTATACATCATATCCACTTTGTCTCAAACTATTAACCAAATGGCTTCGTTACCTGCCTTGTTGATGACAGTAATACAAGTTGGATATGCAGGTATGAACCTGCTCTCGAAATTGGCAATGGACCTCTTCGTTCATGGGGGATATCGGCAAACATTCGCTCATGTGCCAGATTGCTTGTTTTATAGAAAGAAACACTAGACCTATCATGCCACGCTCCACATTTTTCAAGATTTTCCTGTGTTCAATTTTCGGGGAATCGATTAACCAAATCACTTAAATTGTTGGCCTATAACACTGCAATCTTACTATTGCATCTCCATTAACAAACTTAATGCATGCATTCACTTTTATCTCTGCTGTCATGATTGGACATGAAAGATTCAGACTTACTTCGAATAGATTATTGGTTGCAATTTTAGTATATTTTACACATAAATTTGTGCTCTGCGTCGAAAGTTAGGGGTTCAGTTGAACCCAGAACTACTTTGATTATCTTGGGATTGCTTATGGTGTTGTGGGGTAATTGGGTGGAGTCAAAAAGGGCATTGACAGTGGAACATTTGGAGTCTTGGCAAGAAACTTTGAACAATTTGTCAAAACCTGTAGATTCTGTCTACTCTAGTACTATATCTGTGGTGGAGCTTTATATTATTTTTAATGAAATTTTGGAACTTCAGTATTCATACTTGTACACTTGTATCTTGGCTTCACCAGTTAATTCATCAATATAAAATTATGTATTCTATGGATGCTGGTTACCTTTTTTGTTTCTATTTCATTATACTATTTTTAATGAGATTTTGTTACTTCTGAATTCAAATCCCTAGCAAGGATTTGAAGAGGTGATATACCAGTTTTCTTTCTATGAATGGAATAGTTGTACTAAAGGATATATTATCACAATTCCGTTTTAAACTTATGTAACATCAAGTTTTGTGTTAGTGGAAAAAAGCACTACGCATATGAATTGGAAAATGTGGTTGAAGCTTAGTGTATAATGTTTCTTTCTGATTCATTAACTACTTCCATTCCCCTCGTGGACATTTTCAAAATTCAAAGCACGAGATGCATGTACGAAACACGAGATGCACGCACGACGCACGAGATGCAAGCGCGACGCACTAGATGCACGCCCGACACACGGGATGCACGCGCAATGCACGAGATGTACGTCGATGCAGAGTTTTATTGAATATACTTGAGACTTTTTATTAATGTTTGGCTTTAGGCCACCTATTTCATTGAGCCGCCTATGGTTCTGTTGTGTGCAATTTGGTTCGTCGATTCTCGGAAAATAGAACACAAGAAATTTTTAGCAATGAACCCCTTTGTTCATGTGGCATATCGGCAAACATTCGCTGCACTAGTTATTTGCCCGATTGCTTATTTTGTCATACCCTATTTTAACCTAAGTCAAAATAGTTTACAACATCCGGGTAATTCCGGGGTTAATTAAAATTAAGAGTCGCCACCTAATTATTTACGGTGAATTAGGGCACCTAAGATTAATTAAAGTTATTAATCTAGAGTTGATTTTATTAAAGTCTACGAAACCAAAAAGATCTAGGTAAGGGTTCAACTAACCTAGAGGGAAGGTATTAGGCATCCTCTAAGTTCCATTAATAATGGTTAATCCGACCGGACTTATAGTAAATTAATTAGGCTAAGTATAAGTGTAACATTTTAAGTGTTTGGAAAGTAGTTTGTACATGTTACTAAAATTTATAAATAGGAATAGAGTAATGCTATTAAGATAAGACTTGTAGAAAATTATAAAATTTTTTGCGTAAAAGAGTTTGATTATAAATAAGCTAAAAAGTGTGAGATGGTACAACGTTTTACAAGTATTCGAAACAATTTAATAACTAGGTGTTAGTTGATTTTAACAGTTATATATTATATATGTGTATATATATATATAATATCTAGATGAGGTAGATAGATGGCTAATGCAGAAAATAATTTTATAAATAAGCCTTCTTTAACTAATCACTTAGTAAGATAAATATTTTAGTGAAAAACATTTGAACTAATCCCTAACCTATAGTCATTCATTCACTATTAATTAAAGATTTGAAGATTTTGTGTATCAATGACATTTTTAATTTCAAGGATTGTAAAAGTGGATCATGATTCTTTTAGCCCAAAATAGACAATCATGCTATTTTAAAAATCAATTATTCTAAGAAAAATAAGTATTAGGAGTATTATAAATAACTTTAATATAAAGGAAGAAAATGAAACTTTATGGAATTAAAAATTAATCATTAGTTCCCTTAAGCTAACTACTCATTATTAAACTAAATCCCACTAATTTGCTAAAGTTCATCTAAATTAAGCAAATAAAACAAAACAAAGAGTTAGTCATGCTATACAAATACTATGCACAAAATAAAATAAGGAGGCAATAAGCTAAATGGGCTCAGCCCATTTTTGAGACCGCTGCCACTGTTTTCCTCATTGGGCCTCGGCCCAGTCTTTTTGACTGCTGTGGCTGTTTGCTATTGGGCCTCAGCCCAGGCCTTATTTTCCATTTTTTGCTGCGGATAAAGGGGCTGGACAGAGAGGAAGAGTACTTTTCGTTGGGCCTTGGCCCAACACCGAATGCGGAAGACGAGTCCCTCGGACTCGTGTGCGAAGGTCATGCATAAAATAAAAGAAAAGGATTAGCAAGGGTCTGAGCATTTAAACTAAGGAATCAAATGTTTGAGTAAACAAATATAAAACACAGACCAAATACACATGCATACAAAAAGAAACATATGAAATACTTTATGGAAATCTCGGGCCCAAATCAATCACAACTAAAAAGATTCAAAGCCTAGATGGGTCATCTCATCAAAACTCAACTGGACAAGCCCGAATACCGAAACTCAACACATAGAGGGGAGCCCAACAACAAGATGAAGAGAAAATAGGCCCAAACTCAAAACGAAATTCAACAGTAGACCAATATTTATAGACTCACATGAGTGATATACCTGCAATATACTAGATATACCAGCCTTTATATACTTGTATATCTGTAGAACTAGATATACCTTGTATATCTGGGTATATCCCTATGTATACTATGCAGAAAGTCATACAAAAGAAGAGAACAACAAAGGATAAAACATGCTAAGGCATCTACCACTCATGGGCTTTATGCAGGTAGCGATCAAACTAGTAATATGCAGGATCATTATTCAACGATGTACAGGTCCTGTTTTGAGCTGAAACAGGGCATGTTTGAGGTACAGCATGAGGCAATGAGGTCTTTAAACGAGGGATAAACTCATAATATAAACATATGTTCAAACAAACACGGTAACTTCAGATTACATTTAACTCCATATTTTGTACTCAGTTCAAACACACATATAGGCACAACAGACATATCAAGCAATGAGGCAAGCATACAAAGTCACACACAAAGTTATTTAACTAGTTTTATCACCAAAGACTTCCTATGTCATCTCAAGTATCTATGGATCAATAAGGGTTCTCGGATACTGAAATTGAATCTAACATGCTTCAGGTATAATCTGAGACTTATAATACCACAACCAATAATAAGTTCAGGGTACAAGCTTCATAGTTTGGCCATAGAGTCATTAAGAGACACACAAAGGTCTGTTTATCTTATTGAGCCAAATAAGTATCCTCTTCCAATAATATAGCTTCAAGTTTAGCAGTCATGAGGGTTCTATTTTTACTATTGGTATCTCATTGTAATGGAAAGTACACAACATGGCACAGAGATAGTTTAAAGTGTCAAAACAAGGATTCCAAAAACTTAAACATTGGACAAGTACAGGCATGCTTCAAGGATACACATCAATTTATATGCTAATTATGATGTCAAAACACAAAGACTTACATATATGCTTAATGTGCATTTAAATCAGAATAGACCAATCCCTCATACATAAGTAAAGAAAACAGTCAATTAGATGATCAAATATATAGGAACCAACGGAGTTGACACACTTAGTGTTCGCCCAAAGTATGACTTTAAACTAGCATCACATCAGTTTATCTAGCAAGCAATGTTAAGAAGCAAGGGTTTGCACGTTTGAATAGGATTTAACTTCAGCGCAAAATAAGAACATGATTTCAACAGGCTTAGACTTTTAATAGTACTGTACTCAAACCATTGATAGGGTCCTTTGTCCTATTTAAACCAAACTAAGAACTACATCTAACACAGTACAAGATTCAATCACATGTTCAGATGACAAAGGAAACAAAAACTGGAGTAAAACAGCAAGATTTTGGGAATAACAGTGCCTTCACCATGCCATTATTATCAGCTCAACTATCTAAACTTGATGCAAAACAGGTTCAACTTAACAAACTGAACTATCACATGAATATGCTTAACTGAATGGACTAACTCAACACAAGAGGCAAACTGGATAAACATCTAACTTGGCTAGCCCAAACTAAACTAACACTTAAGTGTACTTAAATAAACTAACTGTCATGCTTGACTAATTCAATCTGACATGAACATGCTTGTAAAGACCAACATATACATAGTTTAAACTAAAAGAACCAAACTAGATTAAACATGCTCAATTAAACCGACTGAACCTTCATGCTTAAAATAGGAAGATTAAGCTAACACAAGTATGATGTACAAACTGAGCTAAACTAGCATATAAACGCATACAAATACTGATCTTTTAGCCGGAGCAAAGAACTTTATATTTAGAGACTTCAGACGCAGAACTAGTATGACTCAGTCTATAGGACTCGTAAAGCAGATTCGAATGTCAATAAATGCTAGGAACTAAGATATGGACTTTAATATCTATTCACCATTATTCGACGATAGCAGCCATACGCAATGAGAAAGCGCAAACATATTTCTTGAATCATACATGGTACAGCGAGGCATTAAGATGTGGTTTCCATATGCTAACAGAATTTCTACTAACAGAATTTAACAAGACGAGAAGCCCGAATAACATTAGATTGTACCTGTTCGTGGTGCAGTGAAGTGGGACGTCAAAGCCTCAAATCTACTCTCGTATTGACAGATTCGACACTCGAGTCACAATGGAAGTACTTCTGTCCTAATTGGGGTTCTTTTGCCGAACAGCGACGAAAGTTGATCGATTTATGAAAACTTAACTTTTCAATACAAATCTCATAACAGGAAGTATTTTCTGATTTGAAAATGTTTGTGACCAGATTTTTTGAGAACGAAAGAAACTCACGATTTTAGAAAATACCCATCTCTCATCGAAATCCCCCCTCGATTCCCGTCCTTTTCCCTCTTCCCTTTTTCGGCTGAACTAGAGATGTATTTATAGTGGACGAAGCTAGGGTTTTTCACCTCTTTTTGGGCGGGATTTGAAGTGAAGATAACCGTTTGAAATTTAAAATAATGCTGTTCGTTTTTCTGAAATTTTATGTTAGAGCAGAGGATTTCATTGGAAATGGAGAGGCATGGTTTTAGTTTGAGAGAAAGTAGTTTGGTTTTTCGTTTAAAATAGAAGAAAAAGGCAGAATGTATTACACGAACACGGGGTGGCAAGATCTGGAAAGGCAAAAAGGGATTTGGGGCTTTACTGGAAATGGAGGAGAGATGAAGAAGATGACGAGGAGAGGAGTGCGGCATTCAGAGCGAGAGAGAGAGAGAGAAATGAGAGGCTTGCACGAGAATGGAATGGCAAAAGTCTGCCATGGCTATACAGGCTTGTTATTTTTCTTGGAAAAGGAAAGAGGTGAAGGAGGAGACGTTGTAGAGGTGCGGCTGAAGAAGAGAGGAAAAAGAGATTAGGTTTCTGATGAAAATGACGAGGCTGGGCCGGGTAGTGGGCTGGTCTGATTGCTGAAATAGGGAATGGGTAATTAAATAAATGGGCTGATTTAATGGGTAAGTGGGCTGATAAATTTGTCCGAAAATGGGCTGAATTGTGGCCATTCCTCCTTTATTTTAATTATTCTCAGGCTTCTAATTCAACAACTAGTACAATATATATTATGTGAAATTAACATGTAGAAAATAAAGACTTGATAAAGTATAATTAGTTTTAACGAGCACAAAATCCAAAAATAAAATGACGACGAACCGTTTTGAAATTTGTGATAAGATAATGCTAGTAACGTTGATAGTGAAATAGTGAAAATTAATAATAATGAAAATAAAGTGTTTAGCTCGTCAATAAATTTAGAATCCCGAGGAAATAAATTGGAATAAAAGAGGGACAAAATTGGGTGTCAACATATTTCATAGAAAGAAACACTCGACCTGCCATGACACGCTCCATATTTTTCAAGATTTTCCTGTGTTCAATTTTCGGGAAATCGATTAACCAAATTACCTATATTGTTGGCCTACAACATTGCAACCCCACTGTTGCATATGCATTAACAAATGCAATGCATGCTTTCACTTTTATCCTTGCTGTCATGACTGGACATGGAAGAGTCAAACTTACAAGGGTCGAGATAGCGAAGCTGCTGGGTACTCTAATGAGTATAGGAGGTGCCCTGATGTTATCAGCTTACCATGGTCCAGTAGTCCCCATTGGCCAGCTGAAGTTTCATTGGAAACTTTTAAAGGGCATCACATAGCGGAAGGCGTCTTGGCCGCAACAAGAGCTACTTGGGTCCTCTTGCTCGTCACGGGTAGCTGATGTCGTGTCGTCACGGTCTATATGGTCAATAATCCAGGCCAAAGCTAACCATGAGTATGCTATATGCAGGCAACTATTCAAGCACAAAATTGATTTTCTTCATGGCCAGCTGCATGTGTTCGGTGATCGAATTCTGCATTGACCACAATCAATCTGACTGGTCATTGATGAGTAGTAGTGCTAGAGTTTTCTCAGCGGCTTACTCGGGAGTCTTCTGCTTGGCTATTTCATAGTTTGTGATTTGCGGGTGCATTCGGAAGAAGGGACCTTTTATTGTGTCCATATTCAATCCCTTACCAATAATAATTATTGCCGTACTCAGCTGGCTCCTACTTGGAGAAAAAATATTCACCGGAACAATTGTAGGATCAACCTTGATTATCTTGGGACTACTTATGGTGTTGTAGGGTAATTGGGTGGAGTCAGAAAGGGCATTGACAGTAGAACATTTGGAGTCACAGCAAGAAAATTTGAACAATTTGTCAAGTCCTGTAGATTCTGTCTATTCTAGTATTATATCTGTGGTGAAGCTTTATATTATTTTTAATGAAATTTTGGTACTTCAGTATTCATGCTTGTGCACTTGTATCTTGGCTTTACCAGTGCATTCATCAACATGAAATTATATATTCTATGGATGCTGATTACCATTTTTGTTTCGATTTCATTATACTATTTTTAATGACATTTTGTTACTTCAGTATTCAAATCCCTAGCAAGGATTTGAAGAGGTGATATACTAGTTTTCTTTCTATGAATGTAATATTTGTACTAAAGAATAAATTATCATAGTTCCGTTTTAAACTTATGTAAAATCAAGTTTTGCGTTCGTGGAAAAAAGCACTACGCATATTAATTGGAAAATGTGGTTGAAGCTTAGTTTATAATGTTTCTTTCTGATTCATTAACCACTTCCCTTCCCCTCGGGGACATATTAAAAATTAATACAATATTGGCTCTGAATTATATATAAATGAAAGTTGAAGAGGAAACCAAAAACCAAAATGCTAGAGTCAATTCCTCAAATGGTCACTCAACTTGAGCAAATTACCTAGTAAAGTCATTTATCCTTTTTTTTTTTTTAAAAAAAAAATAGACTCTAACTTCAAAAATTCCAAAAAAATTTCATACTTTGTCCTGCTTTTTAGTGAATCGCATAGGCAATTTGCAGGATTGCCCTTCGCTGGAGGTGGTCTTTAATTTTTACCTCTCAAAATGGTGGTCTTTAAATTCGGCCCATGAGAATTTCGGCTGTCTGAAATTAACGCCAAAAAGGCGAATTTTTTTGAGCGAAATTTGCATGGGCGGATATTCCGCCCCGCGCCTTACGCAAAGTACGCCAAAAGGCATTCCCCCAATAAAGAATTTGCAAAATTCTACCTTGCGAATTTTTTTTTTTTTTTTTTACTGAGCTTGGGTTCAAATTCACAACCTCAGGATGTTAGGCGAGGGGCAATACTTAAAGACCACCAATTTAAAGGGCAAAAATTAAAGACCACCCCAAATGAAGGGCAATCCGCGCAAAAAAAAAGAGAGTTATAACTAAGAGATTGCGTAGGGAGACCTCTGCTCTTTATATACCCATTATTGGCAGTTTTTGTCAGGTGGTGGCACATTCGCTTCTTCCCTCTTTAGAGCATATTGCCAAACATATAAAGTATCTTCAGTTTCATAAGAGCAGTTACCTGATATTCAACAAACATTCAAGGAATCCTCACCAAAAGATTTCAATATTCTTACAATTTAACTCGATAAGACCATAATTGTTTTCTTGATGAGGTAAATTTAACTCGATACAACAATAATATGAACTGGCATAGGACAAATGCTTCTATAATAGCAATTTAATACCTATTACGGAACCAAACTCAACCTAGTAGAGGCGCACTGTTATAGAATAATATTAGCTGGCACAGGAGAGCCTACCTCTACGAAGCACAGATGAAAACTCGAGATCCTTCACCTTCTCTGTTTCTAACTCACCTCAATTAAGACTCTGACACCAACTCTCTGCCAATTATAGTGGAGGGCTAAAGTGAAAAGAGAAACCAACATAATGTAGTCAGTCAAGACTTTGAAGCACCTGGTAGAACATAAGAATAGCTCAATAGAAAAGCACTGTACAACACAGAGAGGCAAGAGGAAAATTGACAATAACTTCCTTAAAAGTAAGAATAAAATTGCTCAATACATTACTACACCACGCAAAAATTCATTCTACTAAACTACGAAGTCCACTCTTTTTTTTGGTTTTTCTTTTTCGCCCTTATAAGTGATGCTCTATAAGCCGACCAAAAAGAATCAAACACCACATATATATTCATGGTCTTGAACATTAGTCTGTCTTCAAATGCGGGGAGCGTGGAAATTCAGTTTGATGAGGGTTTATTATATGACGACAAAACTTAAGCAAAGTGTGTTCACCGATTCTGACCTTTTGAAAGCAGTAGAAGGGTACAATCTTCAAAGTTATTAGCTCTACCTCTCCCGCTAAATTTTCAACAGAAAAAAGGTTCAATATAATAAAAACATACTGCTAAGAAAAGGGTTACAAGAAATTTCCAACAACTGTTAAATATTAGCAGGAGATTCTACACGCGTTTTTATTTATTTTATAAGAGACTTATGCAGCATAAAATCATAAGAAGATTACATCTTAAAGTGATACATTACACAAATAATGTAACCGTTTTTCTCTTTTGAATCCAATTTACATCTTCACGTAGATTTCCTTTTCTATTTAATTTGACCCAAAAATAAATGTAGTTCTAAAAGCTTAACAAGCTGGATAGTAACTTGAGATTCATATTGATCAAAAGATCTCCTCATCCTGCCAGTTGAGTAAGTGGAGTGCCACATTTAAAGTATGCTAGTAGGAGGGGAAGGAAAGTCAATCCAAATCAAGAAGAGAAAACGAAATGATCATATTTTCCTTTCCACCCGTAGGTTGATGGATGGCGATTTCAATGGGAGATAGACAGAGTCATAATTAAATAAACTCGTAACTACTCGGAATCAGTTCACATGTTCGGGTAGCTTTTGCAACATAATAAAAATATCATACAGACAGGTATGGCTACAATTTTTTGGTGACACACGTCTAGAGTACTTTGTATTTATACCAGCCACAACATAGCTCCACTGCAGCCTCTAGTATGGTGAGTTTCTTAAGATGCTTGATTATGTTATCTTCATTCAGATACAGTAATTGCCAAACTTGTTATACAATTACACCGATTGTTTTATAAGCTCACATCCCCTTGGGACCAGTGGTGCGCGGATCTAGGATTTTCATTCAGGGGTTCGAAAAAAATAATAAAAGCTAAATATAAAAAATAATGTTGCTGATGGGAATCAAATCTAAGACACTAGAGATAATTTTGAACATCCTGGACCACTTGAGCTAACATTTTGGATTTGTTCAGGGTATTCAAAAGCTAATATATGTACATAAACACAAAAAAATCTACATATATATACACTGAAATTTTTTGCCGAGAATCTTGGGGTGAACACCCTCGGCACCCTCTAAATCCGCCCCTGCTTGGGACATGAATCAAATGTCATCAATCTCGTCTGGAATTGATCCCTTTTTTTCTCTTTTCTTTTCCTTCTTTCTTTTTTTTTTTTTTTTTTTCCGAAAAAAAATCATGCCTGCAGCTGATTTATGAGATCACAAACCAAAATGAGTTCAATGAATACAAAAACAGGCAAAGATCTAAGCTATCTTTTTTTATTAATGATAAGCATATTTTCACATTCTGCATTCCTCAGAACTTGAAAGAAGTGAAGAACGAAGAGAGGTTCCCAGCATCAGTAGTAAATGGAAATCACAGGGTAAAAATTCAACTTAATTAATGAGAACTGTGTGAAGAACTTCTTTAGCTTCTTCTGTGAGTTCGTTCCCCAGCGTCTTCAACATCAGTACAGTCTTTGGTGTCGATTTCCGAAAAAAACATCTACTGCTGGGTGCTAGAATGAGTGAAGGTCAAGGAAGATTCTGTTACCTTTTCTCTGGTGCACAAATACCCATCTACGCTATCTTTTTCATTGATGATAAGCTTAATTTCGCTTTCAGCATTCCTCAAAACTTCAAAGAAGTGAAGAATGAGGAGAGGTGCCCAGCATCTGTAGTAAATGGAAATCACAGGGTAAAGCTACAACTAAATTAAGGAGAACTGTGCGAAGAGCCTCTTTACCTTCTCCGCGAGTTCGTATCCCAGCTTCTTCAACAGCAGTACAGTCTTTGATTTGGATTTCAACAAAAGCATCTGCTGCTGGGTGCTAGGACAAGTGAAAGGCCAAGGAAGATTCTGTTAGCAGTTTGGGCTCTTCAACCAAACTTCATAGATTTTTCTCTTTCATTTAGCACTGTGGCTTTGTCACCAAAAGTCAGAACAAGAGCATGAACCTAGCTTGAAACAGTGAAAGCGACTACGATCTCTTATTACAATTTCTCTATTATATACTTTGGAAACAATCTTCATGGCTGAATGACAATCTTGGCATATCCTTAAATTCTTGAAAATGTAAAGAGGCGTGCCAGCTTGTGTGCTTATGAGCCCAAAACAAACAGCCAGCTTCTCGCTTGTTAGAGTTATGCAAGTATTAGTAATATATGGATTAGTTATGAGGAAATTTTTGTATTATTTTATGTATAAATTAGTTATTCAGGGTTTACTTATTCATGTATTACTTTTTCACTTTTTCTATCCAGCATAAAATAATTTATAGACTTTCTCATAATTTTGCGGGTTTCTAAATTGCAAATCAAACACCGTATTAATTTTGTACATGAATAACTTACCTCCTAACCAGCTACCAAATGTGGTAGTTCCTCCGTCCCAAATTATATGACACTCTTTCCGTTTTAATCAGTCCCAAAAAGAATGATATATTTTTGTATTTAGTAACAATTCAACTTTAAATTTAAATTTTTACCTTTAATAAAATGATTTCTAGTCACACAATGGATAAAAATCAAAAGTAAGAGAGAGAACCTTCTCTCTAAAAATTAAGCCGTTACAATTTCTACCGTTACCTAACGTCGTTCTCTCTCTTTCTTCCTTGATGGGGTCGCCGACCGGTGACCCACCGTCGAATTCAAATGCTCATCCACCGAACCCACCTTCTCTAATGTGGAGCTCCTAGCAGGTAGCACCTATGCTACCACTCTATCGGAGCCCCAAAATCTAGCAAATAGAAACGCCCAACCTGCGGCTATGGCAAGAAGGATCGTGCACAATGGAATGCCGGCCTTGATTTTCAGAACTTGAGAATACTACGGGAAAATGGCCAACCCCTGCAGGCGTACGATGGTTGGGAGATACCTGAAAACAAGACCCCAAATTGACACCATCCGGTCAAAATTTCATGAAACTTTCGCTTTGAAAGGAACAATTACAATCGGGGTTTTTGACAATTTCAACATTTTTCTAACTTTCAACAATGAAGATGACTTCAATGGCATCTTATACAAGCGAGTAATCGAGGTGGATGGATACCAAACGGTTACAAAAGTGGTCTCCGGATTTTAAACCGGAGGAGGATATTCCTATCGTATCGGTGGGTGCTCAAAAAGACTTCCTTTTCATCCGCATTCGTGGCCCTATATCAACAAATTACGGCTAGAAAGGTACGCCCATCGAACTTGACATGGCCACTAAAACTAGGAACAGACCTAGTATGGCAAAAGTGTGAGTGGAAATTGATTTATTAAAACCGTTAGTGCACAGCATTTGGATCGGAACAGAGGATGATAATGAGCCACTTAGAGGCTTTGTTCAAATTCTTGAATATGAAAACACTGCAAAAAACTCGGTCATGCTTTAATGAAGTGTCGTGTTCTTGAAAAGAAAAAGGCGAGTGAAAGAAAGGAATTGGAGAGAGTCAAATTGCACAATACTCCTAGGGAACAAAAGGACTCCCCACCTTCGGATCCCCAAGGGCCTGGACTTGCAGGAATGCTGGCTGAAAACAATGTGGTAGGAGGTCAGGATCAGAGAGGCAAAATGGTTCATAGGAACACAACTGATAAAACCCAAAGGGGGAAAAGTGCCCCTGTAAAGCAGTCTAGAGGGAAAAGTGCTCCCCCAAAGCAAACTTTCAAACCTACAGGAGCCATTTTTGGAGTTGATAAACCCCATCCTGCCACTAACATCAACAAGCAGCCTAATGAAAATAATCTAGTCTTGGATAAGACAGCAGATGTGGTACATGATGCTTTTTCAAACAACTCTGATAAGGAAAAGATTACGCAAGATCAGGACGGAGCAAAGGACCAAATGATACGCATAGAGAATGGCTCAGAAAATCCTATCAATGTGGTGACAGACCTGGAAAATCAAACTCTGAACCAAGAAGAGAGTGATCTGCTGAGTAAAGATCGTGAAGAGAATGAGAGTGTACCTCTAAGTAAAGATCATGACGGGGCAGCCAATCTGCTCATGGACAGAGAATCTGATGCAGGAACTATACAGGAAGCTCTACTACTGAACCGAGTGGCGAGTGCAACGCGAAGTGGGGCCCAAGCGTCACCAGTTGCAGCTCCTAAAATTATTTCTTATGCCATCATGAACCCCAACGATCTGCAAGTGGTTATCCACCAAGACGAATGGCAAACAGTCAGTAGCAAAGGCAAAAGAAACTCACAGAGAAAAGAAAAGAAAAATACTGAGATAGGGCAGAGCAGCAGGATTATGAGTTATCCTAACGAGGTAGATAATCCCAACCTATCAAAGAATAGATTTAATGCTCTAGATGACCCTGAACAACTACTAATCACTGGGGAAGAGAACAATGAGAAAGAAACGCCACCTGATGAATGGGCAGAGGGAGACTCCACTGAGGAGAATACTTCAGATGAATCATTAGATGAATCTCTAGAAGAAGAGGAGGAAATTCAGCATGTCATCACCAGCAAAAAAAAGAAGGAGGCCACAGATAATAAAGGTGATCATGGTATGGATAAAGACCCTGATTTCATCCCCAGCTTGAACCAGCAGAATAGTAAACATGTCCAGAAGGCTCCTACCACTAGGAGTCGAAAGAATGACTTAAAAAAAAAGTCCAGTAGGAATCTTAATGTTTAAGGTCCTTAACTGGAACATCAGGGGCATAAAGTCCCAAGCAGCAACGGAGAGACTCAAAAGTTTTATAAGACAGTTCAAAATATCGTTTGTAGCCTTACAAGAGCCTTTTAGCAAAGAGGAACAGATTGATAATTATAGACAATCGTTGGGAATGCAGGGATGTGCAGTAAACAGCAGTCATAAAATTTGGATTTTTTGGAGTACTGACCTGATCTGTGAGGTGTATGCTAATGATGATCAGATGCTCACTTGCAAAATTCATAACTCTAGTAATAACTCTTTTATTTATCTATCGGTGGTTTATGCTAAATCTAGATCTCGGGCTAGAGAACAGCTTTGGGATCACATGAGAGCTTTTGCCTCTACTATCAGTAATCCTTGGATGGTTTGTGGGGACTTTAACAGTATCTTAGGTCCTGAAGAGAAACTTGGAGGCACGGCCTATAAACTGAGCAAAAGTCTGAATTTCATAGAATGTCTGACTGACTATGGGCTTGCTGACATGGGTTATAGTGGAAACGCTTTTACTTGGTGCAATGAAAGGAAAATGGAGGATATCATCTGGAAAAGATTAGACAGATTGGTTGCTAATGATGATATGGGATCTATGTTCTCCTCCATCTATGTCCAACATCTTGCTAGGGTCAGCTCCGATCATTGCCCCTTACTTATTACTCTACAAAATCATCCCACAGACGCTATCAAATACTTTAAATTTCTGAATTTCTGGGTCGATCAGGAAGATTTTCAAGATATCGTCAAAGAGCATTGGAATAAGACTATCGATGGTAATATATTTTGGTCAATTCAGCAGAAAATGAAAAGAGTGAGCAAAGCCCTCAGTGAGTGGTCAAGAAATAAGATCGGTGACATATTCATTAAAGCTAATCAATTGGAGGAGTTTGTCTCTCAATGTGAGGAGAAGTATATGAATACTTTAGACCAAACTGACAGAATGCTTCTAAATAAGGCTAAGGCTGATTTGGTTCTTCATCATAAAAAGGTGGACGCTTATTGGAGACAGAAAGCCCACCTCGAGTGGCAACTAGAGGGTGACGAAAATACTAAATTCTTCCACTCGGTGGTAAGGGGAAGAAAGCACCATATGAGGATCCAAAGAATTAAATGTGGTGAGGAATGGCTAGAAGAAGAAGAGAATATTGCTAAAAGCCGCTATTGACTTCTACCGAACCTCTTTTCCCAAAATCACACTTACATTGACCTCGCATCTCCGGATCGCATTCCTAATCTTGTCACCTGTGAGGACAACCAGATGCTCAAAGAGGAAATATCTAGCAAAGAGGTTAAAGATGCCACTTTTGACATTGATCCTAATAGCTCTGCAGGACCTGATGGTTTTTCCAGCCTATTTTTCCAGAAGTGTTGGAGTATAGTTGAGCATGACTTGGTCAGCATGGTGAAGGCGGTGTACAATGGCACACCCATGCCTAAGTACTTCACCAGCACATGTCTTATTCTGATACCCAAATACCAGCATCCTCAGGAATTCTCAGAGTTCAGGCCAATTAGCCTCAGCAACGTGACTCACAAGATTATTTCTAAAGTTCTTAATAACAAGCTTTCCAAGATCCTTCCTAAGATTATCTCCTCTAATCAAAGTGGCTTTATGAAAGGAAGGGCCATAGGTGAGAATGTACTCCTAGCACAAGAAATTGTTCACGATATAAAAAAGCCTAACAAAGGAGGGAATGTGGTGATAAAGCTGGACATGAGCAAGGCTTATGACAGGATTTCCTGGAATTTCATTTGTGCTGTTATGAGGAGAATGGGCTTCAATGAGCACTAGATTTTCATCATTTGGAATCTGATGTCCAATGCCTGGTATACTATTTGTATTAATGGTAAAAGAAATGGTTTCTTCAAATCTCAGAGGGGGGTTAAACAAGGTGACCCAATCTTGCCTAGTCTCTTCATCATTGCGTCAGAAGTGCTATCAAGGTTGCTCAATAAGCTGTACGAGGATAAAAAATTCAATGGATTCAATATGCCTACCAATGGCCCGTCGATAAACCACCTCTCATACGCTGATGACATCATTATATTTTCTTCTGGAAAATCCTATACTCTTATGAAAATCATGAAGTGCCTAAAAGATTACCAGGAGAACTCTGGTCAAATGATCAACGAGGGAAAGAGCTGTTTTCTGATGGATGACTCGATTTCTTCTAAGAGAGTGAATATTGTGGCAGGCATCCTAAATTTCCAAAGAGCCAATTTCCCCATTACTTACTTAGGCTGCCCAATTTTCGTGGGAAGGAAAAACATTCAATATTTTAGTTTCATGGCAACCAAAATTCTCCAAAAACTGGATTCTTGGCAGTGTAAAACACTGTCAAATGGTGGTAAAATTATTCTCATTAAGCATGTACTTAGTGCTATTCCGGTCCATTTACTTTCAATATGCATGCCTCCAAAAACTATTTTTAAACAAATAGAAAGTATCTTTGCTAACCTTTTCGGGGACAAAGGTGATGGTAAGTATAAATATCATTGGTCTACCTGGTCTAATTTTTGTCTGCCTACAGATGAAGGGGGCATTGGCGTAAGATCTTTGCAAGAAATTGCAGAATCCTTCTCTGCTAAGCTATGGTGGACATTCAGAACAGCCGAGTCCTTATGGACCAAGTTTATGAAGGCCAAATATTCTATGAGAATTCACCCGATGGCTAGAAAGTGGAACTATGCTCATTCACATACATGGAGAAGACTCATGAAGATTAGAGACAAAGTGGATCATCTAATCCACTGGAAGATCAATAAAGGCAATTCTAACATCTGGTGGGATAAATGGATGGGAACAGGAAAACTTGCTCGGCTCAACACTAATACTTCCATCAACAGCCCCTTACACCAATATATCCACCACAAGGAGTGGGACACGAATAAGCTATTAAAAAATTTCCCTCTTGAGATGGTGAACAACATTCAGAATATTAAAATCCATTCTCTAGATCATAGGGATATACCTATATGGACTCCCACCTGCGATGGGAAGTTCACCTGTAAATCAGCATGGAATGCTATGAGAGAGCCTAATCATACCTCGCTGGTCAACAAAAAGATGTGGCATAAAAAAATGCCATTTAAAATCTCTTTTTTCATCTAGAGATTGCTCAGGAACAGAACTGCTGATGATGACAATCTCAGCAGACTTAGAATACACCTAACATCGAAATGTTCTTGCTGCAGGTTTGGTCATCAGGAGACCCAGGAACACCTGTTCCATGACAGCATGATTAGCAAAGATGTATGGAAGCATTTCCATCAGATCTTTGGCGTCAAAGAAGGAGGGGGAAGCATCAGGCAGAGGCTGCTGTCATGGTGGCTAACGAAGGAGAAGAATCCTGTCCAGCAAATGGTCCTACAAATCATGCCCAGCATCATCTTATGGAAGATCTGGAAAGAAAGGTGCAAAAGGCATTCGAAGCTATCAAGATGTCCAAGGCTAGAGTAATAAGCAACACTTGTCAACAGACGGTACTATTGGTCCACAAGCAATTCAATACAATCAATCCTTTCATGCACTGGAGCAATTTCATGGAAATTACTGAACAAGCAAAACCCCTCTTCAAAACAGTGGCTGTTAAATGGAACTTCCCTGGACCTGGGACCTTAAAACTGAATTCAGATGGATACTCGAAAGGGAACCCAGGTCCCAGCGGAGGGGGTGGATTAATACGGGATCAAAAGGGAAATATTGTTATCGCCTATGTTATGCCTCTCGGTAATACGACTAACAACATGGCTGAGGCAATGGCGTTGAACACTGGAATAGAATGGTTTATGAATAATGGAGGAGGTAAACTAGAAATAGAAAGTGATTCTAGCCTTTTGGTAGAGTGGATCACTGGCAAGTCTAAACCCCCATGTAGTTTGTTGGACATGGTGGAACTGATTCAACGCAACCTAGAATCTATTCAAGACAAATCACTTCATCACATCTACAGAGAATGCAACAAGCCAGCGGATAGCCTTGCCAACTGGGGACTGAGCTGTAGACACACCATATGGGTGAACAACTTTCAAGATCTACCAAGAGAAACAAGAGGACAGCTGAAAGTTGACAAAATGCAAATACCTTCTTTTAGGAATTCCATAGTTAAAAACTCTTTCTGCATGTATAGATCAATGTATAGGAATTTCCTTTTTGATGTTCCTTGAACAACTCAGTTAGAATGGGAGGTCCCTACCTCTCATAGTAGCTAGATCTTTTTGGAAGCGTACATGAAATCCTACAAGGCTGTACATGGAATTGTTTTCCATCCAGTAGGTGCAGGGTGACCTCAAATCCCCTGAATGCTGTAACTTTTTGAGGTAGATGAATAAAATGGAAGCCAGGCTCCAGCAGTGGAGACGGTTTATTAAAAAAAAAAAAGATTTCTAGTCACACAAATTTCTATGGTTTGTTCTAGACCACAAATTTCCAAAGTCTTCCTTTATTTCTTAAACTTCGTGTCAAGTCAAACACCTTCATATAATAATGGGACAGAGGGAGTATTACTTATGCAGGATTTGATACCTGCATAACTCACATCCAAACCAGCTACCAAACGACCCCTTATAGTGTTTATTTTTTTCATATTCTAAGCTGTCCTTACTAACTATGCTTTAGAAATCTAAATTTGACTACTAATACTTCAATAAATCTGAAAACTGCCCCCTTCCTTTTGTGTTTATTGAGTACCATTGTGGTATATGTATACAGTAGAGGTCTAGTCGAACCCCAAACACTCCATCCTCCAGGTATCCCAACTTGGGTGATTGCTTAATTTTTATAAAAGAACTAACATAAGTTTCATGTATACTTTTGTTGTGCTACATTTTGTATACTTAATATAGTATTAATTATATTTATTTTTGTAAATCTTAGCGTGCATGATGAAGGTAATAACTTCAGGCTTCAAATCTAATGTAGAAGTAGATAACATCACGCACTTGTATGCCTGTTGTGCTTTTACATTTGAAAAATTGGGTACGTCAAATACTTACACAGATTATGGGGAGAAACTAAGATGTTTCGTTTCAATCCCCTTCTTTATGTTTTGGATCTTAATTTTCGGGTTGGGGTCTACCTAACCACATAACAATGATGACTTTTGAACGAATATAAAATTTGAAATGTATGGGTTTCTATATAACGATTTCAAGTTGAATTTCCATGAACCCAAAAACTATGCTCTAGATCCGACACTAACAATGGAACTGTGTATTAGTAGAACATCAACAAGGTCTTTGAGAAAATAAGAGCAAAGCTACAAGTACTAAAATCTTCAGTAATAAAATTGAGGAACATATTATTAATCAAGGATCGGATTAAACCAAAACCGTACAACCAAAAACTGATGCTACTACAATATCAAACAAATTGGAAAAATCGTGCAACCAATGATGAATCTTATTATTTGGGCATTTCCATTCAAAGGTAGAAACAAATACAAATATATAACCCTGGTGAAAAGAGAACTGCATAGGTTGAGCTAACATTCCACCGTTTCAAGTCAAACATCAAAATTCGTCATTGTTTTTATGATTTGTGGCAACTAAATATAGCTCTTGTTTTGCTCCAGTTACTCCATGTGCTTCAGTCATATCCAAATCTTTCGGATTAGTTTCATATGGGAGTTCCCAGTCAAAGTGATAGAGTAACTGAGCCAGAGGATGTGCAACATTAGCCAAACCAAACAACATTCCTGGACACATTCTTTTTCCTGCACCAAATGGAATAAACTCGAAGTTATTTCCCATAAAATCAATAGAAGAGTTCTCAAATCTCTCTGGTATAAAACTTTCAGGATCATCCCAACTTCCTGGATCTCTGCCAAGTGCCCATGCATTAACTAGTATCCTAGTCTTAACAGGTATGGTGTATCCATCAATATCTATTTGTTCCCTACATTCTCTAGATCCTATGAAAGGACCAGGATGTAGCCTTAATGTTTCCTTAATTACTAACTTTAGGTATGTCAATTTTTCAAGATCTTCTTCATCATAATTCTTCTTTCCTTTCAAGACTTGTCTCACTTCACTTTGAGCCTTGGCCATAACATTTGGCCGCTTCATCATTTCTGACAATGCCCAAATAATCATTGTAGATGAAGATTCACTTCCAGCAAGAAAGATGTCCTACACAAACAAATAAATAAATTAAGTTAATAGATGTCCTACATAAACAAAAGAAGGGAAACACAAGCATATGAGGTAGAAGCAAACTAAACTTACAAAAAGAACAGCTTTTAAATGGTCATTTGTGATTGGAAATTGAAGTTCAGCATTATCCTTAATCCTAAGAAAAACATCAACCAAATCTTCATCACCGAAGCGACCATTTCCCAGGTTGTTCCCAGCTGCTTTATTTTTAGTATGCCCATTGATGATGTCCTCCATTAATGCATCAATCTTCTTATGCGCTTTCACCATTCTCGATTTCTCACCACTTATGTTGTGAAGTAGCTTCCATGATGGGAACAAATCAGCTACAAAAAATCCTCCTGATAATAACATTACTTCCTTCAATATTGTTATAAACTCGTCTCGATCTTTGCATACTTTCCCGAAGGCTGCTCTACAAATGACAGAGTTCACACACCAAAAAACTTTTTCTGACATATTGATCATTGTAGAAGTACTAGAACCGGACATGGAATTACGAATTGATGAAATGAGAGTTGAAAGCTCATCTCCTCGAATTGCGCTAAATGACTTGACCATCTTAGCACTAAGAAGTTCAACAATACAAATTTTACACATTTGTCTCCAGTAGTCACCATATGGGCTAAATGTTATGCCTTTATTATTGTAAAGTAGGATGTTTGTGGATGTATATTCTGGCCTACTAGCAAAGACAGGGTCATGAGTTTTTAGAACTTGTTTTGCAAAACTAGGAGATGATATGACTACTGTAGGAACTTGCCCAAGTTGCAAGTACATAACAGGCCCATAATTTTTGGCTAAATTTCTAAGAATGCGATGTGGAACTTCAGCTCCCATCAAGTGATGCAGACTTCCAATAAGGGGAAGTCTCCATGGGCCTGGAGGCAATCTAATTTGTGTTTGGTTTTTCGTTTTTAATTTTCCCCATTGTCTCACTAGAATAATAAAGAGGGAGGAGAACAAAAGTAATGAAATTAAGTTGCTGGAAAGAGAGGAGTAAATCTCCATTGAATATTAAGGGAAAGAAAAGAAGAATTAAGGCTATGGTGGATACTGCTCTTACTAAGTTTGGCTGCTTTTATAGTGACAATACACTCAAATCTTCTCTTTTTTGGTGCTATAATATAATACCACCACGTACGTGGTCATGTGGTAAAGGGATTAACAACACGGTCAATTATTTAAAGTATCTCCAATATTCACACGCAGTACAGGCACACTTCATCAGTTAATTTTTTTTTTGACGGCTAGATTCATATATTTATGTAAAATTGTAAACCAGTAGGTTCTTTCTCAGAGTGTCACATGACTCACATGTACGACTTCCATGAATATATTGTATTGTATCGTAGTTCCCATATGTTTGTCCGAGTTCTTTTTAATTGTATTTATTAGGTGTAAGGTGATCAGAGTCTACAGATTGTTACACTTTTCAAATTTACTATTCCCAATGCCCCAATTCTATATAAGTAAAGAAATTTGTAGCCTTATGCTATAATTTGGAGACTAGTGCATGAATTATGTCCTGTAATTTTGAATAAATATTCTAACGATGAATTAGGAAAAATACGTAGATAATCTCTAAAAGTTAGCGCCATATGTCAATTGCACACCTTAACTTTCCTAGTTACTAAAAACTTCTATTTGATAAAGATATGTCTTTGAGTAGCAATAGAGTTTCTTGTTTCCAGATTTTCGACGGCATACTGTCGAGAAAACGCAAAAAATGCAGAGTATTGAACGTACTGACCACAATTCGTCAAAGATGTGCAAAAATGTACTAGGATAAGGATCTTTTCGACAATCTCCCGATTTCTTATTAAATATTTGGATGCGTAGCCGTCTATGTTGTGATTAAAAATGTTTGCAAATTATATTTATTTTATTGTACGAGCATTGCCCATTGCCCGTCATAATGTCGTGTAAGTCTTTTCATTAAGTGCTTTGCCCGTTGGAAGGAAGATGAACCCTCTAATCTGGTGCCTCTTCGCAAGAAGAGACTCAACCGGGCACACCATACTCTTCAGGGATTGTGTCTTGTCAATTTTCATAGTGAATTTCTTGCGTATCCACCCAGAAAGCGAGAGCTCTAGGCAGTAGGAAAGGAGAATCAACAAGATAGGATGCTCTGTCCCAACTATCAAGAGTAGGAAGATTCCAACTTTGAGGATCATGCACCAAGCATAGTAGAAAGTCCAGTTGAAACGCATCCAATAATTTTTGATGGGTCTGTTTCATGGCTATAAAATATTTTGGCAAATACATAGACAGACACTCAAACTTGACACTCAAACTTGGCTCTAGATATCAGTTTCACACTTAAACTTACCAAGTAATCAGCTAAAAATCTCAACTTAACAAAGGTGTGTCTCGTGGATACCCGGTCAACAAAATCCTAGCGGACCAACTACCGATGGTTGCCTGCAAAAATCCTGACTTATCCACGGATTTTTGACTGAAACAACGGACAAATTAAAATTGGTAAAGATCTCTCCTGAATACTAGATCAATTAACTCGCAATCAAAACCAAGTTAAACAAATTACAAATCGATCCCCAAGAGTCATCAAAAGATAGTAACTGTATTGATTAATTTACAAAAGGTTCCATCATCAAGCCCTCGATTGAGAAACTTAGTTACTCACTATTGAATAATTCATCGGATAAAATCAACAACAAATAATAAAAACATATATAGGAGAGGATTAAAGAATATAAAACCTTAATGCTGAATCTTGCTCTAATATTTAAATGCAATATTGATCTCCTTCTTCAATAATTGAACTAGGATTCTAACGAAAATATAACGATATGAAGAGCTGCGATGAATCAAGTGCTCATCAATGGTAAAATGGAGAAATGAAGTGAATGAGGGAGAGAGAAAGGAAGAGAGAAGAGTGAGAGAGGGAACAAATATCAATTTTCATTCAGCATGTCTCTTTTTCATACACTGTTCACTACTTTCTTCATTTCAATTTACGTGGCACTGACACTTTTTATTTTTTCTAAGATTCAAAATATATAAACTTCATATTGACATGAGAAGATGATAATGTATTTTTTAATCATATTGACATGGAAAATTTTCAACTTATTATCATATTGACATGAGAAAATTATAATGTATTTTTTTTAATCATGTTGACATGAGAAAATTTTCAAATTATAGTATCTAAATTTTAATTTGAAAATATATATTATGTTTAATCTAATTCAATTTAAGTTCAAGGATTAATCAAATTAACTTTCGAAAAGCGAAAAGTATCACATAAATTAAGATGAAGCGAGTAATAATGCTAACTAAAAAGGGTCAGATTTGCCCTTGTACTCTCACAAATAAGTTATAGTAGCCCTTTGTTATACTTTTTTGATATATTTGCCCTTGACATATAACTTTAGGATTATATTTGCCCCAGCACTCTATTTTTTATCATACTTACCCTCCGTCCATTAGATCTCCTTCTCCTCACTATTATTTTCTTACGTGGCGTCTAATATGTACAGTTGTCCCTAATGTGACATCCCACTAACGACTCAAATTAAAAATAAGCACGTGATCACCATTAGCAAGTAACATAGCTGTTTGTGGCTATTTTGGATTGACTAGAAACTAAGGACTAGACAAACTAGTAAATGTTAAATTAACAACACACCCCTAAATCGTTACATATCCATGTCGTTGAAAATGTGAATTGGGTTATTTCCCATATAATCGTTATTTATTCTTAATTTGAAGAAATAATTGTTCAACACTGGACCGCTATGTATATTGGAGAATTTATATTTCAACACTGGACTGCTACGTCTAAATATTTCAAAGATATTCATATACTTTAAAAGATATTCCAATCTTTTCACTTTTTTACGCGTATTGACTTAACAGGTGTTGTTAAGAGTACTGCATCGGTGGGTTATAAAGGGTACATGGTCTTCTTATATGGACTTGGGCAATTCTTCTCTCATGAGCTAACTTTTGAGGTTGAGTTAGGCACAATATTCATTCTTTACAACATCCATGTTGCTAGAAATGTCAATTGGGTTCTTTCCCATGTAACTTTTTATTTTTAATTAATTTGAAGAAATAATCGTTCAGCACCTTACTGCTATGAACAGTTGGAAGAATGCATCTGCGTAAGGAAATTAATAGATCGTGCAGCATGCATTTTATAGTTTACTCCACGTATATGTCACATTTCACGTGGCTTTAGTCTTTGCTATTTTTATTTTAATATTAATGTCATTGTCATCTTTGTGCAAAGCTGGAAAAACTCAAAGACTCTGTTTCTTTAATAATTTTTTGCTGTATTTAGAGGCTCGTGTGTGTGTGTCTACACATTGAATGAATACATTAAGAATGTACAATTGCAATCCGAATGATATTATTTCGTAAAATTAATGAATCTTTTCTAAAAGACAGGTTCACTATATATATATATATATATATATATATATATATATATATATATATATATATATATATATATATATATATATATAGATCCATTAAGTATATACTCCTACCAAGTTAATTAAAGTACTGAGAAGAAATTAAAGGGTCATTCACTGGTGAGGGTCTTCTTGTGTAAATTAAAGATGGTGAATGTATCAATTATTTCAAAAAAGATTATCAAACCCTTGTCTCCCACCCCATCTACTCAAAGATTGCACAAGCTTTCCCTTGTTGATCAAGTGGTGAGTCATAGTTATATACCCCTTGTTTTTTTCTACACCAAAGCTACCATCCCAAATGGACCTAAACAACTATCACAACTCCTAGCAAACTCTTTGTCAAAAACATTAACTTGTTACTATCCATGGGCTGGGAGTCTGAAAGATAATGCCACCATTGACTGTGATGATCATGGAGCTGAGTTCTTTGAAGTTCAAATAAACTCTCCCATGGACAAAATTGTTTATCACCCCGATTCACGTATCAAAGACTTGACATTTCCTCAAGGTACACTTTGGGGGAGTTGTATTGGTCGTGCCTCGACTGTTGCTCAACTCAGCCATTTTGAGTGCGGAGGAATAGCACTTAGCGTTTGCGTGTCACACAAGGTGGGAGATGGATGTAGTGCTTACTACTTCTTGAGGGATTGGGCTGCATTAACGCGGAACCCTAATGCAAAATTAGCTCCATTCTTTGTTGAGGATTCCCTCATACCATCACCCTTTGATGGTCCTCTTGTCTTCCCATTGGTTGATTCAAAACCGGAAGAAGGTATCCAAAAGAGGTTTGTTTTCTCTGCCTCTAAGATAAGTACTCTCAAAGCCTTGGTTGCTCATGAATCTGGAGTAACAAATCCAACGAGGAACGAGGTGGTCAATGCACTTCTCTATAAATGTGCTGCCAGTGCTAATGACAACTCGGGTTCGTTCAAGCCATCTCAGTTGATCCAGTGCTCAAATTTACGAGCATCAATGTCACCTCCTCTACCACCAACCTCTATTGGGAATATCCTCACCGTATTTTCCACACCAATATATCACGAAGAACAAGACCTCAAATTGCCAAAATTAGTAGCTGATATAAGAAAGTCCAAAGACAACCTCTCGGGCAGAAATAATGTGGAACAAAATGAGTTGGTTTCGGAGATGCTGGATGCATATAGAAACGGAGAAGCGCCATACCAGCAAAGGAGCTGTGATGTGTACACTAACACTAGCTTTTTAGGGTTCGAATTCGAGAAACTAGACTTTGGATGGGGGAAACCTGCTAGAGGAAGCATAGCAAGTGGTCCAGCTAACAAGATCTTTATATTAATGAATACACCTGATCGCAGAGGAGTTGAAGCGTTTGTGAACTTGAATGAACAAAACATGTCTGCCTTCGAGAATGACAAGGACCTTCTCCAGTTTGCTACTCCTATTGAGCGGGCACATAATTTATTATGAACTACGATACGTACTCATATTATGCATGATCGATGAAATTGGACAATCTCGATTCTTGCTTGCCAACATGACAAGGAGCTTCTTCAATTAGTAATATGTACTGCTTTGCTTTCTCCATTCAGATCACTGTTAAGTTTTGAATTTCATTTGTTTTTGATATATCTGTTGTGTTTTTTTATTTTATTTCTCTCGCGTAGCAAAAGTTTTTAATATTGATTGTTAATGTTTAATTCCCAATGCTTGGGACTTGTCTTCTCTGTTCTGTTTATATATCGCTGATGTTAACTTTCTTCTTATGGCGAAGAGCTAATTCTGTGTTGTAGTATCTTCGTATTAATTTCTTCGTATTAATTTCCAGCTTTGTGGAAAAACACAAAAGATAGAAAGGCAGAATATGTTTTTCTTTATTTACTTTATTTTGGACAGGGGGTACACCCGTAAATTCGAGGAAGGAACAACGAATATATCGAGAAGACAATCTTGGATAAAATTTGAATTTTCTTCCGTGCAAAATAGATTTCTTTCTATTCTTGTTTTATTAAATTAAGGGAAAAGGGTCAAAAATACCCCTCTCTACTTTGGGAAAAGGGCTAATAATATCTTCTATTATAAATTTGGGTAAAAAATATCCCTCATGTCATTAAAATTTTCAAATATATACCCCTATCTTAATGGAAATCCCCAAAATAACCCGATTTCATTTATATATCTGCTCAATTTAAACCCGGCCCAACTAAACAAAAAACCCATATGGTTACCCACTCCTGTGCCTACTGGTTCCAGATGTAGGATTCGGGAATAAGTTGATCGCATATGAGTTTTTTATGTAATTGAGTTAGGTTTAAATGGAGCGGGTTTTTACCTACTAGCGGGTTTAAAAATGAAATCGGGTTATTTTGGAGATTTCTATTAAGATAGGGTATATTTGAAAATTTTAATGACAAAAGGTATTTTGTAAAAAAATGATATTTTTAGCTCTTTTCCCAAAGTAGAGGAGCATTTTTGACCCTTTTGCCTTAAATTAAAGTAGCATAATATTAAAAACTACAAAGAGTCATTACAGATACTACTTCTGTTAAGAGTAAGAGATTCCAGATTACTTGGTCTAACAGATTGAACCAATTCAAATCGCGCATAGATCTTATTCTTTGGGTTTATTCAAGGCGTTCTTCACATACGGAAAGGGATACACAGATAAACCAAGCGAAAAGGAGATGAATCGCATTGGATGTGCTGACGTTTCACCATTTGAGCTAGCAAAACATCAAAATTTTTCATTGTTTCTATGATCTGTGGCAACTAATAATAGATCTTTCTTTTTCCTTGCAGTTATTCCATCTGTTTCAGTCATATCCAAATCTTTTGGATTAGTTTCATATGGGAGTTCCCAATTAAAGTGGAGGAGTAACTGAGCCAGAGGATGTGTAACATTAGCTCAACCAAATAACATTCCTGGACACCAGTGGCGGATCCAGGATTTTCATTCAGGATGTTCGGAAAAAAGAAAAAGCTAAATATACACTGTATTTTTTTGCCGAGGGTGTTCAAAAGTTAATATATGCACATAAAAACAAAATATCCTATATATACACTGTAATTGTTTGCCGAGGGTGTTCACAACACCTGCATCCGCCCCTGCTGGACACATCCTTCTTCTTGCACCAAATGGAACAAACTCAAAGTGATTTCCCATAGTGTCAATAGAGGAGTTCTCAAATCTTTCTGGTATAAAACTTTCAGGATCATTGACACCCCGATCCTACTAGGGTGTGATGGGCACCCGACCCCATATCCGGAGCCGAGCGAACCCGCTGACTCTTATTACCTACAAACTTTCTTCGGATTCTTAGACCAAACAAAAATAAAATACATAGTAAAACTTTCAAAAATCTTTTGTCGTTTCCAATTAAACACAATCTGTAAACATAAGGGCTCTGTAACATGATGTATAATAAAAACACATCGGCTAGTGGAACCATTTTCAAGACTGACACACTATACCCACGACTCTGTCTGCAAAGCCTCTAACTCTGGACCTGACATCACCGCGTAGAACTCTAACCCGGCGACACTCCAGAGCAAATGGAGCTTGCCAACTTCGCTGGAACGTCTTCTGCAATAGCTCTTACTTGTCTGAGCGCACCTGCGCGGCATGAAACGCAGCGCCCACAAAAAGGGGCGTCAGTACGAGTAATGTACTGAGTATGTAAGGCATGAGTAATATCACGAAATCATAATAGAGATTATAAAACACAACATAAGAGAGTGATATAACCTGTAACTCTGTTTGTCTATCATGATAGATATTGTGCACGCTAATTTTTCCTTTTGGAGTACTATATAGATACTGCAAGCAAACTGCCCGACCGTGTAGGTACGGTGTATAACTGCCCGACCATACAGGTGCGGTGGACTACTGCCCGACCATATAGGTACGGTGTAACGCTTTCTCGAGCGGAACCATGGAATAAAGGAGTAATCTGTCATCTGAGTGCCCCTTGGGGCGGATGCCATGCATGCTAGCTTTTTTAAAAAAAGACATGTAAATATCTGTAAGTAAACTGCCCGACCACGTAGGATCGGTGTATAGCTGCCCGTCCATATAGGAACGGTGTATAAGCCCGCGTCCAGGCCTCCCGCGTCCGGGGTGTAATCTGCCCACTGCAGTGGTGTGGCTGCCCGGCCGCCCGTTGGACGGCACGGTGTCATAAAATAAATCATATGTAAAAATAAAGCATGCATGAGAGCCCAAGTGAAAACTACAACTCTATCGGAGTGACGTAAGGTCGGTAACCTCCGATCATATTATGGATAATCAGGATCGCCCCCTCTCACCTTGAAGGAACAATTATAAGGCGAGACTCGTCAATCAAGGATAACATCACGGGAAAACATAAAACGGGGTCATGACATATCCTTTCATATACTTTGAAACCTCTAAAATAGTCATTATCCAAAAATTAGCTTAACATTTCATATCGTCGTATTCATGGCCTTGACATATTCGTCCTAGTCATTCTCTCATATCTAGCATCATCATTGTCGTCATAAAATCATAGTCGTTGTTTTGATCATAAAAACTTTCAAGAATCGTAAAACTTAGATTTTGGA
Organism: Lycium ferocissimum; assembly: GCF_029784015.1. Taxonomy (NCBI): domain Eukaryota; kingdom Viridiplantae; phylum Streptophyta; class Magnoliopsida; order Solanales; family Solanaceae; genus Lycium; species Lycium ferocissimum. The sequence continues at coordinate 23,478,900 of NC_081345.1, read as the reverse complement.
GGAAAGTGGATATTTTGGAAAACATTCATAAGCTTTTAGGAAGGAAAATCATGCTTTGAAATCATAACTTCTAACTTTTGAAAATAAGGACGTTATGGGAGCATTTATAAAATCGCAACGTATGATTCATGCCATAGAAGGAAAAGGGACGAGCCTTAACATACTCGTCTCACGACCAACTAGCTACGCTTAATTGTCCAAGCTCGCTACCGCTATTCTACATTCAAGAAAATTAATGCAACCATTAGATTCATCACCATATACTTGTCTCGGTCTTTCAGACATATTTACTTATGGTCTGCCGAAATTTCGGCAGCATCTCCCCTGTAAATACACCATCCCCGAGAATCTAACTCGGCCAATCATCAACAACAAACCCGAGAATGGAACTCGGCCAAACCAATAACAATGCTAGCAATTATTCTAGCAACACTTCAATATTCAATTCAATCCAATCCAATTCAATTCAATTCAATTCGATTCACATAATATTCTAACAACTCAATCAACATACTACTTTATCCGAAACCTTCAACTTCAACAACAACCATGCATTTCATTATCATTCATATACGTTAACTTCAACAACAACCTTCATTCCACGTCACATAATCCATAACGACAACAACTAGAATGTCAAATAAAATCAATTTACTACAACTTACCAAATCACCTACCATTCGGTTACAACAACTTCTTATACATTTTCATGCATTTCCATCCACCTCTATACATTTCAACAACAACAATATGCTACATAAAATCAACTCATTCTCCCATGCACACAACACACACTCACAACCAACTCATGCAACACAATACACGGCTACAACTACCATCCACAACTCAACAATCAAATTACTAAATAATATTAATTCATCACCTCAATCCAACACTACACATATATTCGGCCAACATGCAACATACATATTTTCATATATTTCATCCATTTCTTCAACCTACAACATATACAAACCATCCACCACATACTAAAAAGATGAAACCTTACCTTTTCCTTTGATTCCTCACTTGGCTAGAATTGTAACTTTGCAAGAATAAGTGTTCTGCTTGTTCCAACAACTCTTCCATGTCATAAAGGACCTTCCATTTAGTGGAAATAATAGAAGAAAATATTTTTCCCTTCACTCCCTCTTGGACCTTGTTGGCCGAACCCTCTCCCTTCTCTTCTTCTTCTTTTTTTTTTTTGTTTTGCTTGTTCTTTCTTTCTCTTCCACTCTCTCTTCAATTAAAAGATGACCACATATCTATATATATAGCCCTACAAGCATGTGAGGGGCACATGCCCTCTTTCTTCATCTTTTTTTTTTCTAGAGTTTTCTTTTCTTTTTCTTCTTCTTCTTTTTTTCTAGAATTTTCTTCAAATTTCCCATAAGATGACCAATTCCTTTCTTTTTCTCTTTTTTTTTTCTTTTTTCGGCCACATGGCCTCTTCCAAGAAATTTCTTGAATACTCGTGAAATGACCATTTTGCCCCTAGCCTTTTTTAATATTTCCACACTAACAATATTCATAAATAATATTCATAACCAACTTGCTCATTAATATAATTTTGGAAACGGTCTTGCCCTCAACATTCCTTGGCTATCTCGAAATATTCGAAGGTTTAAAGTACGGGCTATGACATCCCAACTTTCAGGATCTCTCACGAGTGCCCATGCATTGATCACTACCCTTGTCTTCAAAGGTATTGTATATCCATCAATTATTGTTTGCTTCATACATTCCCTAGGCCTATAAAAGGAACCGGAAAATGTAGCCTTAATGCTTCCTTAACCACTAACTTCAGGTATGCCAATTTTTCAAGATCTTCTTCATCATAATTTTTCTTTCCCTTAAAGATATGTCTCACTTCACTTTGGGCCTTGGCCATAATATTTGGGTTCTTCATCAGTTCCAAAAATGCCCAAATAAGAACTGTAAATGAGATTTCAGTTCCAGCAAGAAAGACGTCCTGCATCAACAAATAAATAAATTAAAATCAATATGTAGATTCTTATATATTTAATAAGGTAAAAGATAAAGAAAATGAGTTCTAAAATGCTTAAGGAGAAACCTTTAAAGGGGTGTGGAGCTATAAACTCCCAAATCTGAGAATACACTGCGATACCAATTTACTAGATACAAATAAATATTGTCCTTGCATTTTTTATGATCTTGCAGGAATAAACCAATTAACCAGGACAATTTGGATGAGTATTAATTGATGGGAAAAAGGTAAACGCCTTACAGCAATTACTCAAAGTCTCAAACACTTAATATAAACATCAAGATAAGATCACTCTGCGATTAGCGTAAGATAAGACTCAAATATAAGTGGATTTTACATGAGATGAGAGCAAACTTACTAGAATCACAGCTTTAATGTGGTCATTCGTGATCGGAAACTGAAGTGCTGCGTTCTCCTTAACCCTTAGGAAAACATCAACCAAATCTTCGTCTCCAAACTCACCATTTCCCTTTTTCGTAGCTGCTTTATTTTCAATGTGCTCGTTGACAATTTCCTCCATAACTTCATCAACCTTTTCATGGGCATTCATCAATCTAGATTTGGAGCCACTCATTTTGTGAAGTAACTTCCAAGAAGGGAACAGATCAGCCACATCAAATTCTCCAATTAATGGCCGTACTTCCTTCACTAATGTTATAAACTCGTCTCGATCTTTGAACATTTTTTCGAAGGCTGCTCTACAAGTGACAGAGTTGGTAAACCGAAAGATTTTTTCTGTCATGTTGACTATAGAACCCCTCGTGGAACGAATTGATGAAATGAGACTTGAAAGCTCATCTTGTCAAATTGCACCAAAGGACTTGACCATCTTCGTACTAAGAAGTTCTACAATACAAAATTTACGCACTTGTCTCCAGTAGTCAATATGTTGGTGAAATATAATGTCTTTAGTATTGTAAAATATGATGTTTGTGGATGTAAGTGGTGGCCTAGTAGCAAAGGCGAGATCATGAGTTCTTAGAATTTCTTTTGCAATAGTAGGTGATGATATGACCACCGTTGGAATTTCCTCGAGTTGCAAGTACATAATAGGCCCATTTTTTTGCGCTAAACTTCTAAGAGTGTGATGTCGAAGTCCTCGTCCGATCAAGTGATGCAGACTTCCAATAAAGGGAAGTCTCCATGGACCTGGAGGAGGGAACCTGATTTGCTTCTTGTTTTTCCTTGTCTACTGATTAGAATAAAGAGGAAGAAGAAGCAAAGAAAAAATGAAAGTAAGTTGAAATTAAGGGTGGAGTATATCTCCATTAATGGTCAGTAATTAAAGAAAAGGAAGCTTATGAGGGATATTGCTGCAAATAATGGCCGAATACCCAAACGACTTAATCCCACCAAGGAAGCCACATGGCTGCTTTTATAATGGCCCAATTCCTAAATGATCTAATTCAAGAAGGAGTCATATTTTTCTTAGTTAATAGAAAAGTCACTTAATTATGTCTATAGCATCACTTAATTTCGGATAGTTAGGTCATCATTTGATCTTTAATGTACTCATAAATCATACTCCATTGCAGTGTGTTATCATAAATAGAATGTTTCACTGCACGTCGTGACTTATCATAAAGTGTTCATTGCACATAGATATTATTGGTCACCACAGTCGTCCATTGCACATGGTTACCAGAATCGTCCACTGCACATGATATTATTAAACAAAAAAACAAACAAAGGGGAAATAGACAAATTTGGCCTGAAATGGAACAGATTTATCCCTCGTTAATAGTTGAATTCAAATATGCCTTTGCCATTACTAGTTGGGGACAAATTTATCCATGAACTATGCGAAATGGAACAAATTTGTTCTTATTTTTTAACAGTGGAAGTTTATCACCCGGTGAAGCCATGTGTCATGCAATAAAGGATTAGTTTTTTAAAACAGAGGGTTATATTGAACCTTTTGCATAATTCAAGGACAAATTTAACCCTTTCGCAAATTTGACAAATTTCAGTTCATTCTGATTAATCGATTCAATTTTTTATTTTTATTTTAATTTTGGGCTTTTTTTTATGGCCAAAAGATCGAAAGATCACAAAATTAATATTTTTTTTTGGGAAATCTACATGGTGTGGCAAACTAGTATAGGTAATTATATTTAGTAGCTATAGTTTACATTAATTACTCCTCATAGCTAAAAGTTGTATGTTAATGACACTTATTAGCTACCTCCTCCTTCTCCTCCTCTCTCTAACGTTCCCCTCCACTCTCTCTCTCACACGTCGTCTTCTCTCTCTCTCTCTCTCTCACACGTCGTCTTCTCTCTCTCTCTCTCTAACGTTTTGAGCCACTGCCGGTCATCTTTTCCGGCGGAGCTCTACCGGAGCCCAATCAAACGACCGCCTCTCTCTCTCTCTCTCTCTCTCTCTCTCTCTCTCTCTCTCTCTCGCTTCCTTCTCTCATCTCCCTCTATTTCTCTCTCTAAAATTCTAAACTCACGCATCCGCACGTTAAGTTGTATTTCGGTTTGATTTGAATATCTTATTCTTGGAGCATGATCACGTTACACCCCGCACTTCACCGTTGTAATGGAGCATTGGAGACGTCCATGAAGTTTGGAAGGTACAAGTCATGGGAAGTACGTGACAATAGAATAAAGGATGAATTACGATCTCGTAAGTCGTAACCGGGAAGGACAACCTTGAAACATGAGAACATGACCATTACCAAGTATAATAAATGATAAATAGCATGTAAGGGGAGTTTTGGAAGATTTTGGGACCAAGCAAATCAAAGAAAATAAGTTTGTCAAAAATTTGAAAAAAAAAAAGTGGGCAGAATTTTGGGTCAAATTTGGAAGGGCATATCTCCAGGCATATGAGGAGTTTTAAAGTGTTTCAAAAGCCTAAAATGAATTTCGTCGAGTCTAGTTTTCAACGCAATAAACCTCTCATCGATACGACATCGGAATAGAGAATTATGGACGTTACAAGTTAGGCGGGACGGAAGCGAGTAAAACATCTACGGTGCTACGGTCTTTGCTACAGTGCTGCCGACTTTTAGCCACTATAAAAGGGTTAAAAACCCCATTTTTCTCCATCATAATCTTCTAAAAATTCTCAGAAAATTCAGCAAGCAAAATAGCTCTTAGATCACATAAAAGATGAGGATTTTGAGTAAATTTCAAGTTACGGCATATTAATCAAGGTCCGAACAACGTGTAGTCGCGATTATAGTTTTGTCTTGCGTTGGAATTGGCTTGGATTCAAAGTAAACATTGAAGATATTGCTGCTCTAGCAAGAATAAGGTATGAATCTCTCCTTATTAATATTAATTTTAGTTTATTTACGGAGATAAAGTTATTAAATAGTCGTATAATAAGTTGAATAGTTGAGAAACTTGGAAAACATCGTATGGAATGTTTTATGGAGCCTATTGGTGTTGATAATGTTGTTGTGATGTTGGTATTGTTGTTGTTGTTGTTGGTTATTGGATTGTGATTTCGGGCTAGGCATATAAACAGGGGAGATCTTTGCTACTTCCGAATTTCTAAATGAATTCTAAATGGATTTTAATTAAGGGTTTAAGACGAGCGTATGACGATGAGCCTAACAATAGTATGGATGGTCGTATATGTAGATTACGAGGCTACGAATGATCTTAAGGGAATTGCAAGACAGGAAGTAAGTTGGAAGTCGAGAAATTATCTTCCAGGTATGTTAAGGCTATTCCTCTTTCTTCTAAAGGCATGATTCCTTTCTTATGAATTCAATAGGTGTTTTCCAAATGTCCCAAGATCCCTTTCTGTGAATCCATAACTGTCTTCCAAGAACATTCTTATTCTCAAAAGATAGAGATTCATGATTCATAGAGTTCTTATGCTGCTAAAGATAAATATGTTTTATGATGACGATGGTCCTATTTCTAGAAACTCCTATGTTATAATTCCCTACATATGTTTCATAACCTCCTTACTTCCAAAAGTTAGAGTTCATGATTCAAAGGTATGACTTCTTTCTTGATAATCCATAAATGTTTTCCAAAATGTCCCTATTTTCCGAGTCAAAGATTTATGATTCTATAAGCTTTTATGACAACAACAACGGACATGTTTTTACAATGTTAATGACGATGCTAAAGATGAGAATGTTTCTATGATGATTACGACGATGATGATGATTTCATATTTAAAAGTCCCAAGCTTATGATTTCAATGTAAATATGAGAATGTTGAGTTATTTTCGTGATTTTCTTGATTTTTATTCATTGTTGTTGATCTCGCCTTATAATAATTGTTCCTTCAAGGTGAGATAGAACGATGATGATTATTCCATAATATAATCGGAGGTTACCGACCTTACGTCACTCCGATGTATTTATAGCTCTTATTTGGCTCTCACGCATGATTTATATATATATATATATATATATATATATATATATATATATATATATATATATATATATATATATATATGTGTGTGTGTGTGTGTGTGTGTGTGTGCTATAGTCGGCCGCGCATGCATGGCACGTAGATGTGCACACCACGCGCGGTGGGCATGTTATGATATTGCCCCGGACGCGGGAGGCCCGGACGCGGGCTAATGATGATAACACCGAGCCTTAATGGCCGGGCATGATACTATATATAACACCGAGCCTTAATGGCCGGGCATGATACTATATATATGACACCGAGCCTTAATGGCCGGGCATGGTACTATGTATATGTATAAAAATATATTTTTAAAGACTAAGCATGCATGGCATCCACCTTATGAGGCATCCAGATGTACAGGTTATCTCTTTTATTCCATGTTACCTTTCATGTCTATATTATGTTGTTATTCATGCCTTACATACTCAGTACATTATTCGTACTGACGTCCCTTCTTGTGGACGCTGCGCTCATGCCCGCAGGTAGGTAGGAAGACGGATCAGACCCGTAGGTGTTCTATCAGCGGATTCTCAGGAGCACTCCACTTACTTCGGAGCTGCAGTCTATTTGGTATTGTCCTTATGATCATTTGTATTCTATGTAGAGGCTCGTAGACGTGTGTGTATAGTTAGATGTTTTATAGCTCCACCGGTTCATATTGTTGTATAATATATTGGTGGCCTTGTCGGCCTTATTTTGAGCTCTTGATACTTTACTGTTAGCCTTGCCGGCTTTATGAAATACATTATGTTGTGGCGACCTTGTCGGTCTGCATATGTACATATGTGCTGAATGAGCGGATATTCCTATGTTGGGCCTTTTCTGCGTGCAGATATTCTTTGAGTTATGGTTTATAATGTTCAAAGTCACGGATGAGTCAGGTGGTTCCCGGCCTACGGGTCGGAGCCCGTCATACTCCTGGTAGGGGTGTGACAAAGTGGTATCAGAGCAGTTCGTCCTAGGGAATGTCTACGAGCCGTGTCCAGTAGAGTCTTGTTTATGGGTGTGAAGCGCGCCACACTTATAAACAAGAGGCTGCAAGGCATTTAGGAACCATTGACCTTTCTTTCTTATCTTAGATCGTGCCATAGAGCTAAATCATAGGATATGATGTCCCTGATCCTAACCCAAATGTTTTGATCATGGATAAGCAGTTGATTATGTCGCTACGAGAAAATTGCTTCGAATTGAAGTTGTTCATTCGAAAGGTATGTTTCCTGTTTTATTAATATGGATAGATGTTGATATAAGAACTTGAGCAAGATATTATGGTATTTGTGATTGCTCTGTGGGGCATTGGATGTGTTTTCTGGGCTGTGTGCAGGAATGAGGTAGTAAGAATTATGAAGGAAACTCTGCCAAAATTTTTACAAATTGAATTGTTTGCATGTCTATAGAGAAAGAGTAAAGGGAAAATGTGACCATCAGCTATTTGGTAAGTCATGATTGAAGGAACAACTATGCAACGCTTTCAAAGAGAAGTTTTAGAGTGATTTTAATTTAATTTAAAGGAGGAACCCTGGAGGGAAAAATGATTAGTAGTTAAAGAAACTGGAATGAGTTGCATCCGAGATTTCGGAGGATTGAGACCTATTGGAAACATAAAGAAAGTTGACATTAGGAACTTAAATACGGTATTACGATTTATAGATTAGATTGGTTAGTAGGAGATAACAAAGAGATATTGATATGGTAAAGGAAGTTAACGAGTACGGGAAAGTTCTACCATATATATATATATATATATATATATACGAGATCAAGATGGGTTTGTACTCTTAGTGGAATGTTCTGCAAACTTCCAGATAGATACTATTAAGTGGCAAACGGGAAAAGAGCACTTTAAGAGCAAAGGAAATCAAGGAGGACCTTGAGGACAAAAGTACAAGAAAGTGCGGTTATAAATTAATTAAAGGAATTTATGTGATCGGTCACGATAAGAGGAAGCTTAATAAATTAGTAAGGTTGGCCAAAGGTAGACAGTGATGGCATACGACAGTGGACTTGGAATAGAGATGCGATTGTAAAGGAAACAGGACGAATATACGAGGAATAGACATACATACGAGCAAGCTATGGTATTTTAAAGGGAAATAAGAAATGACTAAGGAAGAAAGAAAAGGGTGTATTTTACTAAAATTTCATGATGAGAACAAGAATCATCGGGACATTAGAAGGATTATGACGCATGATTATGATACAAACAATTAGTTAAGAGAAACTATGGGACACTATGAGCTAAATTAAGGAAAGGACGAATCATGAGAATGAATGAGAGAGAATATCGACTTTTACTGGTATGGTATAAACCTAACTCAGAATCGGGAACCAAGAGTAAGAGAAATCTCAAGGGTACTGGGGAAAGGATGTCTATGAAGGAAAAAAAAATTACGGCTGAAGGAGCATGGTATAGTCGGGCATTCTATAAGGAGCCTAACGAATTCCGATGTCACCATTGATTCATTAACCTGGGGACTATTAAGCATGAAGAAAGGAAGTGGTTTGAGTTGTGTCCAATATGTGTGGACATTTGACTTGATACAAGAATCCAATTAGCAAAAGAGAAATAAGTCAAACCATGCGATGAAAGTAACTCTGGCATTATATGGACTAGAGGAGTTGAAGGATCGCTAGGCTCGGCCGAATGACTACCAAAGCGGTCAATACTCAAATGTTCTTTGGTATATGAGAACATTCTTAGACGAATTAGAATATTCCCAAGTACAGAAGAAGGAAATGTACTAGCTTGAAGGAGTCGAAATTCGAGATGAACTAATATAGCAAGGATGTGCTAAAGAAAAGTGGAAATGGACTAAATGCAAGTATATTATGAGAGACATGGGAAAGGACATGGGAAATGAGGCATGACAAGATAATGAAGGTTTAGACAAATCAAAGGAAGATAATGTCCATTTGTATATAATGAAGTAAAACCATGTTTAGTAATGGGAAGGTTTTGTGTTCGGAGTTAAGTTTTGGTGGAATGATTCAATCGCTCGTGTGGCAGAGAAAGCGCGCTTTTTTGTTACAATTAAATATGCGTTTAGCAAACGCACGCCGTCAAAAAGGTAACGTGTAGGTCCAAAAAGACCACTATAAATAGAGACCCTAACTCATTATTTTACCATTTTTGGACCTAGAAATCTCTAGAAACTCTCTCAACAAGTTCTCTTATGATCTAAGACCAAAATCAAGGGCAAACCAAGTGATTCTAACATGAGAATTCCATGGATTACTTGTGGTGTTGAATTTGGAGAAAAAATCGAGTTTAGAGTGATCCTTGTGATTGAAAGTAAGATTATCACTCCAGATGTTTATAGTACTAGCATTTATATAAGGGTGAAGGAGAAATTTATAGGAATCTAGAACTTGTTCTTATCCATGATCGTTCTAGACTTGGTAAAGCAATATGAAGTTGTTGGATTGCTAAGTGAGTTGTGAAGATGGGAAGGGAACTAGTATAGAACCGATGCTATGAATACATGAAATGTTCGACAAAATGTCTAAATGAGATACGGATAGTTTAATAAGATAATCATTTATAGAGTGCACGAGGACTCGAGGGATCCGTATACTAAGGAGAAATGTTATCAAAGGCATGACTCCCATAGAATGTTTTCCTATATATCAAATCAAAATGTTGAAAGATAAAGATTCTTGATAGTTCTTATGAGAAAGAGATAGACAGTTTTATGATAATGATACGTCCCGATAGTGATGATTTCATTTCTCAAGATCCTAAAATGTGATATTAAATGATACGATTCCTCGACGATATGCTAGTCTCAATGATAGTTTTGACAGAAGAATGGAAAGGCTACCGACCTTATGTCCGATAAAGTTATAACTCTTATGAATACTCATATATGTTTCTATAGACGGGATATGTGTACATATATAGGTAAAGGGATATATGAGTACATATATGTATATATATGAGATTGGGGAAGGGGAAGGCTATAGATTTGATCATTTGCTAAGATTATATTTCTATGATTAATGGGTATGTAGTCTCTCGATATGATTATATCATCCCGGACGCGGGATTTGTGGATAAATGGATCGTGCCGCACGTTCCGCAGCTATATATGGATATATGTATGTATATATATGTTGATGTATGATGATATATATATATATAAGTGCATGTACGAAAGATGCTAAAGGAAAGTTAATATGCATGATTCCGCCTGAAGAGGCCATATGTCACAGGTTTTCCCTTTATCTCATATTTCTTATATTTTTTTTCAATTGTTATACATGATATTCAAACATGGATTCTTGAGATATTTTGCACCCTATTAGAGGTGCCACCTTTTGATATAGTATATATTTGGGTAATTGTAAGACCATATAGATCTCGTAGATACATATGTGTGGGTAATGGTCTCACGGTTTCTCCTCGTATGTATATATATATTGTTTTGAAGTATATAAAGGTGATTTGTTTCAAAAATGAATGAATGCGGGATAGACCCCTAATGATGACAAGATAATGAAGGTTTAGCAAATAAAGTTTTGTCAATGCAATATGATTCGAATCGCTCGTACCTGTGGAAATTTTTTGGACCCCAAAAAAGAGGAATGAGAAAGCCTACAATGATTAAGTATCGGGGACGGACGGGATTACTAAAAGAAAATCGCAGCGTTGGAAGAGATGAGAGTTTTAAAAGAGGAATATTTATAGGAATCTCAATGATCGTCAAAAGAAAGAAAGACAGTATGCCTATGGATAGCATGACAAACAGTATACTACACGAGATTAGAAAATATGCGTCGGGAAATTATAAGTCACCGTTTATATCAAATCGTGAGAGTATATGTCATAGGACCATATAAATAATCGTCCCGATAAAATGGCTAGTAAAATAGTGTGGGGACGACAATAAATATTTGAAGAAGAATGAAAGCTAGTTAAGTCTCAATTGGTATAGAAGAGCCAAGGACTTAAATAGGAAAGCATACTCGTATTGAAAGGAAGTTGTGATTAAGTAAGATCTTATTTTAGTCTCATGCTTATGAGTTATGTTGTAATGATGTTAAGAATTGAGGAGAGGAAATTGGAGGAAAGATTCAACCATGGATTTGAAGATATTTTGAATAGTAGATTAGCTGGAGATATGATCATTAGTATGTTGTAAGTATAATCTTGTTATGAGGGATAACAATGATGACAAGAAAATGTTGTATACAAGTGTATAAAGGATGGTGCTGAGGTTGTTGTATGGGTTGAATTGAGTCCCATTTGAATATAAATCCCTTGGCTATGGTATTTTTTGAAGCATTGGATGAGTAATCTGAAGTAAAGTAATTAATGAGAATAATAAGCCCTTAGCAAGGAAATGCTATTGCAAACCATCTGGGCACTACCATAGGTGGAACTATGATGACAATACAAGGAATTAAGCAGTCCGACTAAGGAATTAAAAAGGAGATGAGATGATATGTATGTAAAATCGATTAGTACTAAGAGGAATAATCTAAAGTAGCACTAGAGAAACAAGCAAGAAAAAGTGCCACAAATAAGAAAGTTGTCCACTAGTAGAGAAATAGAGGGCTGCGAAATAGGAGGGACTAAGTCAACGGAAGGTGAAGTCATGGAAGTAGATGAAGATAAGATCGCAGGAAAAGAATTCAAGGATATAAATAAAGGAGATGGACATTTAAGGAATTAAGAGATCTACTTGATTGATAAATCGAAATGACAGATAATTGCGTCAAACTATGGGAAAGACTTATTAAGTGATAATCGGGCAAAGGTTAAAAGTAGAAGGAGAACCCCAAAGGAAATGATCAAAGGATATCACGTTCGATTGGAACAAGCGGGTGACAATGAGACCTCGTGGAACAAGCAACATGAAGGCTCTTATTGGAAAAAGAGATGAATGAAGGTTACAGACAAAGGAAAGAATGAAAAGATTCGAATTCGCTGCATGACTAGGAATCTTGGTTATTCTTCGACAAATTTCTGAATTCACCCCTAATTTATTAGTCGAACTAAGGATCAGAAACTTTAAGAGTAAATTGAAGGAAAGGAATCATTAAAAAAGAGATTTGAGATGTTTTGATATAAGTACAAGAATTACCGTTAGTTAGCCAAGTGCCAGAAGTCCAATTGAAGGAAAGAGAAATTAAGCGAGACATTTCGGTGTTAAACTAGTTAAAAGATAAAGTACAACAAAGATTAATTCGACTGCTATAGGAAGCAAAGGATGTTAAAATGTGACTAGTGTTGAGGTTATCTTTAAGGGAGGAATAATAAGAATAAGTAAACTCCAAGAAAGACAAAAGGCCTGGGACATCTGTAAAACGTAAGAAAGATACATGGAGATCGAAGAGAACAAGGATTTCTGAATAAAAAGAAGATGGGATAAAAAATTGGATAAAAGTATGTGGTAAGTACTGGATGATAGGGCATACAAGAATGTAAACAATGAAGGCTGAAGAGACAATGAGAACGATAAAACATAAAGAGTTAGTAGACAGACAGATAATAAGGAAAGGGATGACCTTGAGTACGGGCATAAATTTTGGCTACAAAAGAAGAAGGATAAACTGCGCAATTCGGATAAGTTCAGTTTTAAATGAGCAAGTAATACTACAAGTAAGTAAAGTAAATACCGACAAATACAGGTAAGAACATTGACATCTACCTCAGAGCGAGCTCTACCTCAACATTCGAGGACGAATGTTTTTGAAGGGGGAGAATGTTACACCCCGCACTTTCAGAGCATGAGCATATCACGTACTTCACCGTTGTAATGGAGCATTGGAGACGTCCATGAAGTTTGGAAGGTACAAGTCATGGGAAGTACGTGACAATAGAATAAAGGATGAATTACGATCTCGTAAGTCGTAACCGGGAAGGACAACCTTGAAACACGAGAACATGACCATTACCAAGTATAATAAATGATAAATAGCATGTAAGGGGAGTTTTGGAAGATTTTGGGACCAAGCAAATCAAAGAAAATAAGTTTGTCGAAAATTTAAAAAAAAAAAAAAGTTGGCAGAATTTTGGGTCAACTTTGGAAGGGCATATCTCCAGGCATATGAGGAGTTTTAAGGTGTTTCAAAAGCCTAAAATGAAGTTCGTCGAGTCTAGTTTTCAACGCAATAAACCGCTCATCGATACTACGTCGGAATAGAGAATTATGGACGTTACAAGTTAGGTCGACGTCGGAAAGATCGCTTACGATCTGATGCCGACTTTTAGCCACTATAAAAGGGTTAAAAACCCCATTTTTCTCCATCATAATCTTCTAAATATTTCCAGAAAATTCAGCAAGCAAAAGAGCTCTTAGATCACATAAAAGATGAGGATTTTGAGTAAATTTCAAGTTACGGCGTATTAATCAAGGTCCGGACAACGTGTAGTCGCGATTATAGTTTTGTCTTGCGTTGGAATTGGCTTGGATTCAAAGTAAACATTGAAGATATTTCTGCTCTAGCAAGAATAAGGTATGAATCTCTCCTTCTTAATATTAATTTTAGTTTATTTACGGAGATAAAGTTATTAAATAGTCGTATAATAAGTTGAATAGTTGAGAAACTTGGAAAACATCGTATGGAATGTTTTATGGAGCCTATTGGTGTTGATAATGTTGTTGTGATGTTGGTATTGTTGTTGTTGTTGTTGGTTATTGGATTGTGATTTCGGGCTAGGCATATAAACAGGGGAGATGCTGCCCGAATTTCGGCAGATTCTAAATGGATTTTAATTAAGGGTTTAAGACGAGCGTATGACGATGAGCCTAACAATAGTATGGATGGTCGTATATGTAGATTACGAGGCTACGAATGATCTTAAGGGAATTGCAAGACAGGAAGTAAGTTGGAAGTCGAGAAATTATCTTCCAGGTATGTTAAGGCTATTCCTCTTTCTTCTAAAGGCATGATTCCTTTCTTATGAATCCAATAGGTGTTTTCCAAATGTCCCATGATCCCTTTCTGTGAATCCATAACTGTCTTCCAAGAACATTCTTATTCTCAAAAGATAGAGATTCATGATTCATAGAGTTCTTATCTTGCTAAAGATAAATATGTTTTATGATGACGATGGTCCTATTTCTAGAAACTCCTATGTTATAATTCCCTACATATGTTTCATAACCTCCTTACTTCCAAAAGTTAGAGTTCATGATTCAAAGGTATGATTATTCTATCGCTTGGCTCGGTCCCCTTAATGCTCGTTTACCTTTCAATGGAATTCGTATCAACATTAGCTATATAACCTCATGAAAACGTACTTACTAAGGCTATAGGAATTTGGGCAGCATTCCCTTTGTTTATACTAAAAACGCCATATTCCATATTAACTCCCAACATTCATAATAACCATCATGATACTACTAACAACAACTGTCATTCCTTCATATGATTCGTATTTAAATAATTCACTTCAAATTCCCATAATCATGACTAAAAATCCATCATCGTATTCTTTCGTATCCAATGCTTATTTCACGTTCTAAATGTCATTTATAATGCATTCACACCACAACACAACAACAATCACAACTTGATTAAACTATCTCTCAAAACGTCACTATTCATCATTCATGACCCATTTGTTGTACTCTTCTACAATCCATAAATCTTAGCTCAATAATACTTCAAATAGCATGTAATGTTCATGAAACTTACCTTAAATGATGGAGGAATAAGCTTGGAGTGGTGATTCACCCTTAGCACCAAAACCTAGCTCAACTCTTGGGATTTCTTGACTTGGAAGACTTTTAATGGGTTTCCTCTACTTGATTCTCTTGATTTCTTGTTATTGATCCTTGATTTCTAGGGATTTCTCAGAGGAAAGGTGTGGAACTCTCTAGAGGTTTCTTGAAGTGCCTTGAAGAAAATGAAGTGAAATGAGCTAAGTCCCTTTTTAAAAAATCCCAAAATCGATCTTTAATGAATTATTGTCGGGATGAACAAGTGGTCGTAAACCACGCGTTTACGGACCGTATTTCGTTTCACGTCCGTCCTCCATGCACGTGTTTAAGCTTAAGAAAAACGGAAGGTTTGGGCTGAAGGACACGACATTTAC
This sequence comes from Lycium ferocissimum, assembly GCF_029784015.1. NCBI lineage: Eukaryota > Viridiplantae > Streptophyta > Magnoliopsida > Solanales > Solanaceae > Lycium > Lycium ferocissimum. The sequence continues at coordinate 23,463,451 of NC_081345.1, read as the reverse complement.
GACCTGGTTTACGGTCGGAGTCCTCCGAGTTTACGGGCCGTATCTTGGGTCATATTTAACCATTTCAACATACCGTAAACTTGAGATTTTGGCGCTAGACGATCGCACTATACGGTCCGTAAATCACTTTACGGGCCGTGTAGTGCCATATACTGACTCAACGGGCCGAAATTTTCACAACTTTATTATTTCCCAAAAAAATTCATGACTGGCCATTCCCGACTTAACAACATGTCATACATCAAGCTCTTCATCGTTCTACTCGTCACTCAAGTACGGAAAGATTCCGAGGTGTCACACCACTGATCAGTCGGGCAGTTGCGCTCTACCATCGGGCGATAATCGGATAGGCGGTTACCACCGGGCTATGCCCGTCGGCGGCTTACCAACCGGTCGAGTTAGGCGTAGAGATAACACCAATAATATATGATATGTTAGTCAGGATTACAGTATAGTACACAGATGTAGTTGAAGATATGAGAGTATGGAGAGATATATATGCTAGATTCACATTAGTAAGTCAGAAGTGCCAAGTTGATGCTTATCTTCTTCCTATAAAGATATCTTTATTATATTACATTAGAAGATGCAAGTTACAGCTTGGTTCACTCGGTTCCCGTAAGATCTTAGGGTGCCAATTGTTACACCCCATAGTTTCGTACGTGGAAATTTATAAGTATTGGACGTTCTAAGTATGGATACTGGAGTTCCCTTCAAGGATGCATGATATTATACGAAGTAATCCTATGGTCATGAAGGTTTACGTTCATATAATAAGCTATGGGAAACTCCGGGACCAAGCAAATCGAAGAAAATAAATTTGTCGAGAATTTGGAAAAAAGATGATAGAATTTTGGACAGAATTTTGGGTCAAATTTGGAGGGGTATATCTCCTAGTATATTAAGAGTTTTAAGGTGTTTCAAAATCCTAAAATGAAGTTCGTCGAGTCTAGTTTTCAACGCAACAAACATCTTATCGATACGATATCGGAGTAGAAAATTATGGACGTTACAAGTTCAGCTGACCGAGCGGAAATGCGTGCTACAGTGACCCCGACCCGAATTTGAACTAATATAAAAGGGGCTTGCCCCCTCTTTTTTCAGCCAAAACATTTTCCAAACTACTCCAAAATTCTCTAGAATGTTCCTGACTCTCAAACCCAAATTTCAAGCCTAAATCAACGATAATTCCCGATTCCGGTTCGGGCAACGTATAGTTGCGAGTATAATCATATAGCGACGCTCGTGGTTCAAGTTAGGTGGAAAAAGTGAAGATATAGCGATATTATCCGGAGTAAGGTATGAATCTCCTATTATTAATGTTTATTTTGGTTTAGTTACTGAGATAAAGCTCACAAATAGCCATATAATAGTTTTGTTGGTGGAAATATGGGATAAACCCCATATGGGATGTTATGGAGTATTTTGGTGTTGAGAATAATATGATTAATCTGGTATTGATGTTGTTGTTGTTGGTTGCTGAATTACTATTTTGGGCTAGGCATATAAACAGGGGAGATGCTGCCGAAATTTTGGCAGATTCTAGAAAGATTTATTTGAAGGACTAAGACAAGCATTGAGTAGTTAAAGTTAAGGCGACCAAAAAGGTATGTTAAGGCTCGTCCCTTTCTTTCAAAGGCATGATTCCTATGTTACGATTTCATAAATGCTTCCATAACTTCTTTGTTTTCAAAAGTTAGAAGTCTATGATTCCAAGGCATGATTCCTTTCCCGATAACCCATAAATGTTTTCCAAAATGCCCGTATTTTTCCAATACAGAGGTTTATGATCTTATTCTATGTTTTCTCTCAATGTTATTCTTCATTGATAGTCTCACCTTGTAATAATTGTTCCTTCAAGGTAAGACAAAACGATGATCATTCTATAAAATAATCGGAGGTTACCAACCTTACGTCACTCCGATAGGGTTATAACTTTCCTTGGGCCCTCCTGCATGCTGCTTATATGATATATGTATATGATATATGTATATGTAAATGGGGAATATGGGAAAAAGGGCGTAGCATTATATACGCGTAACCACCTGATCAGTTAGTATAATATGATCTCATCCCGGACGCGGGATGCCCGGACGCGGGACATATGTGGTTAAATGGATCGGAGCCGACGCCTCGGCAATATGATATGTGCTATTTCTATATATATGAACAAGAAATGTTTTTCAAAAGAAAGCTAGCATGCATGGCATCGGCCACAGAGGCACTCACATGTACGAGTGTTATTCTTTTATCTCACGATATGCTCTCTATATTTCCATTACATTATTGTTCATACTTTACATCCCTTATTATGTTGCTATTCATGCCTTACATACTCGGTACATTACTCGTACCGACGTCCCTTCTTGTGGACGCCGAGTTCATGCCCGCGGATCGAGTGCAGATCGGACGATTCACGGCAGTAGGACTCCCCTCGGCGGTCGATGCTCCATTGATCCCAGGAGCTACAACCGCTTTTGGGTATGCGCATTTGTGTACATATATGGGTACGATAGGGCCTTGTACCGTCCTTTATACGGTTGTACTCATAGAGGTGCGTAGAGCGTGATATATAGTCGTGTTGTTATGCGACCTCACCCACTTATTTTTGTTGTACAGGATATATGAAGCGGCTAGATCGGCTTGCATTGTTACTCTCGATATTTATGTTTATATGTATGTGTTGGCCGTGAGCCCCCAGTACAGTGTCTTTTATGTTGATTGTTCGGGAGACAGTACCGCTCAGTTACAGATTGTGTATGGGCCCGGGATAGTCAGTGAGCAGTAAAGGCAAGCATAGGAGTGCTTCTTGGCCAGTAGTGGTCGGGCACTTGTTACGGCCCATCAGTTTGGGTCGTGACACCAATCACGCCTTACCAAGGTTAGGGCGTGACATATAAGCGATGTAAATGATAAGTTATGTGTGGCCGCATTAAGTATTAGGTGTGCCCTTATGATCGATCTGCGATATGTTAAAGGTATTGATTGGCCGAGTGTCGAAGTTAAGGTAGCAAGTGCTATAGGGCGATTGATATTGTTTTCTCCGAATGTTAAAAGTAGAATAATCATGATGCAACAATATCGAAAAAAATGAGAAATATATATACATAAGAGTAAGAAGATTAGGATGTCGGGAGAAGAAAAGCAAGAAGGATCTCAAGATTATTAGTGAAAAGGTAGTCGGGGAGGAAAAGTATGGAAGAAGAAACTTGTATAGTCGGACACTTTGTAAGAAGTTTCTCTAACAAATTTCGAAGTCACCATTGATTCGTTAGCCTATGGGATGCGTTAGTCATGAAAGAAAGAAGTGACCAATAAAGAAAGCATTTAAATTGTATCCGGTATGTATAAACATTTTGACTTGATATAAGAACTCTGATAGCAAAAAGGAAATGAGTTAAACCATGCGATGAAAGGAAATCCGGCATTATATGGAGTAGAGGAGTTGAAAAACCGTTAGGGTCGACTAGATGACTACCAAAAACGGTTAATACTCGAATGTTACTGGTAGATGAGGACATCCTTTAAAAGGGGGGAAGAACAAATTCAGCTCTAAGATGAACTACAATATTCCCAAGCTCAAAAGAGGGAAATATCTTTGGATTGAATGAGCCAAAATTCGAGATGAACCGATATGTCAAGAATGTACTAAAGAAAAGTGAGAATGGATTACATGGAAGTATATCATGGGGCAAATATGGAAAAGGAAGTGTGACAAGAGGGTGAAGGTCTAGCGAATCAAAGAGAATAAGTTTCGTCAATGCGATACATTGTGTTTCTAGGCTATGATTTGAATCGCTTACAATAGAGAAATTTTGGTTACAACTAAATATGCAGTAACGTACCTCAATAGGTAGCAGGAGGAGTAAGAAGGGCCTAGTTTCCGACCCGAGGATAAGTATAAAGAGATAGTCGGAATTGCTAAAAATGAAATTTTAGCACGAGAAAGATGAAAGTTTTAAAAAGAGGAAAAAATTATAGGGAAGTTCAATGATCTTCAAACGAAAGGAAGATAGGGTGCCTATGGATAGCAAGACAACGATCTTGTTCGAGATTAGGAAGTACCTCGTAAGTCGTGAAATTCCAACTTGCCGGTTATATCAATTGTGAGTGGATGACATAGAACCATATAAAAAACTGCCGTGATGAAACGGCCAACAGAATAGTGCAAGGATGATGATAAGGAAACAAAGAAGAATGGAGGTTAGTTTAAGTCTTAATTAGTCACTAGTATAAGAGAGCCAAGGACTTAAGGAGGGAAGCATACTCATATTAAAAGGAAGTCATAATTAAGTGTGTTATGAGATGGAGAAACCGAGAAATGGTAATCACCGAGGATAATAAGACGTTAGCAGGAAAATACTATTGTAGATTATTCAGCACTACTACAGGCGGAACCATGATGAAAATTTGCCCGAGGACCTAGTAAGGAATCCGGCTAAGGAAGTTAGAAAGAGATAATATTGTATGTATATAGGATCAATTCGTACTAGACAAATAACTCAAACTAACATCCATATAAGCAAGCAAGGAAAGGTGCTACATTTGAACAAGGGAGTTGTCTACTAACAGAGAAATAAAGAGCAAGTCAAAAGGATACAACAATTAAGAATACTCGCAAGATCGAAGAGCCAAGACCACCTTAATGAAAACAGACGATAGTTGGATATCGTTGACCACCGGTTACATACATGAGATAGGAACTAATGGATGAGTTCGACAAAGAGTTAGAAGAATAAAAGAAAACACAGATGCGCCCCTAGTATAGGAATATGAAGATCAGAGTCTAAGGGAGGACTACCATTTCAAGAAATCAATGATAACATCATAAGCTCGCAAGCTACAACATTCAAGGACGAATGTTTTAAGGGGAGAAGGATGTTATATCCCGTATTCTAACGGAGAAACGCGATCAAATTTGAGCGTAAGTATGTTGAACTATGGCTAATTAAGAACTTTGGAGTATAAGGTCGAAGCCTTATTAAATATATATTTTATGAGTAAATGATACATATGAGGAATTCGGAAGGTCCATATAAGGAATTGAGTGGAAGGAGTTTAGTTAGTATGACTTTGGAAAAAGATGAGTGTTACTTTGAACAACAAAGTATGAGCCGACTTGAGGAAAGAATATCTTTTAGTATATGAGGAGTTTTGAAGTAAAGCAAAAGCGTAAATTGAAGTTCATGAAGTCTAGTTTCTAACGCAATAAACTACTCATCGATATGACATCAGAGTAGAGAATTATGGACATTGCAAGTCCGGCTCAAAGAGCAGAAACGGGCAGCTACAGTGCACGACACGCGCAGCTACAGTGTGCGACCCACGCGCTCTGATGACAAAAATTCTAGGTCGGTGCCAACCGACTCTAGAACACTTTAAAAGGGGTTTTACCCTTATTTTCATCCAAACCTCTCTAAACTTATCCCAAATCCTCTAGAACCTTCTTCTAACTTCTACGACATGCACATATATTCTACAAGTCTATATGACAATTTTTATAATTTTTATTTCATTTTTTGTTATATCCTAAAAGATTTTGTGCGTTGGAATATTTTAAGTTGGTTGCGACAAGTTATGGACAAGACTTTTAATCTCTAGGTTTGTTGATTTTGTGTTAATGCACAAGTTGCATATTCATCTTTTCATTGGCATGGAGTGTTAAGGGTAAATTGGGAATAAGAAAAATTTGGGGTTAAAAAGTGAATTATGAAAAGTTAAGCATTTCATGAAAATTAAGGGCTAAGTGAAATTTTGGAAACTAAATATTTCATGAAAATGGTCATATGTGGCCATGTGTGTGGTGTGGGCCATAGCCCATTAGTGTTAATTATAAGTGGCAAAAGATGACTAATTAAGTCATCTTCCATATTTAGCACCCTAGAAAATTCAAGAAGCATGGAGAAAAGACAAAAGGCCATTCGGCCATGACCAAGAAAATTGAGTCCAAAATTGACAATCATGTTGTTGCTTCATAATTTAAACTCACGTTGGCAGCATTATATTTCGTATTTTTGTACGTCGGATTATTCGCAAAGGCCGAGGTGGGGTCCACACACCGAGATTTTTGGGGACATGCGACAATTTATATGAATCACATATGTGAAGTTAAACATAACTCAAGAAGGACCTCGAGGCCAAATCAAAGTGGAAGTCCTCCAAACAAATATTTTTAAGAA
>NC_081345.1:23442615-23457172 GCF_029784015.1 Lycium ferocissimum | reverse complement strand
GTATGGTTATTGTTGAATTGGAAGGTTTCGGGTGTAGTAGCATGTTGATTAAATTGTTGGAATATTATGAGAATTAAATTGGATTAAATTGTTATGGGTATTGCAAGTATTGTTGAAAGTGTTGTTAATAATGTGGCCGAGTTCCATTCTCGGATTGTTGTTGATATTTGGGCCGAGCCATATTCTCGGGATGGTGTGTTTACAGGGGAAATGCTGCCGAAATTTCGTAGACAAGTATTGGCTAAGGTTGAAGATTGAAAGTCTCATGAATAGTAACTGGTAAATGTGACCATTTACAGATTCTAGGCGAAACGGGATTGGAGATAAAGCGAGCATAAGACGTCCGTAAGGTATGTGAAGCTATCCCTCTCCTTCTTTTGGCATGTCCTAGGTATACCAGGCTTGAATTTGGGCCTCGGGGGTTATTCTGTTCATCGAAAGTCGATTCTGAAATTGAGCACTATTCATTCAAAGGCGATTGAACTAGAATCTTTATATTTTGTTGGAAAATGTTCAAACGCCCGTAACTTGAGGAGGTGATCGAATTGCCTTGAAACTTCATAGATGACTCCATTACAAGATATTTTATTATTTAAATCTTTCAAAACCACTCCGAAGGGAGTGTGATATTTTATTATTTAAACTTTTCAAACCACTCCGGGTGTGATATATTATTTTCTAAAGCTTTTCTAAAACCACTCCGGCGGGGTGTGATATATTATTTTTAAGGCTTTTCTCAAACCACTCCGAAGGGGTGTGTACAAAACCACCCGAAGGAGTGTGATATTTTATAAAACTTTTTAAAAACCACTCCGAAGGGGTGCGATATTTTTATTATTATTATTACTATATTAATATGCCCGAAGGGGCTAGGATTAGTATTATGTCGCGAGTGGCATGCCCGATGGGGCTGTAGCCGTATGCCACAAGTGACATGCCCACCGCCCGGCGGGCCGGGATTATTATGCCGGGCCAGCATGTCCGATGGGGCCAGGATAGACGTATGTTGGACCGGCATGCCCGAAGGGGCCATCATTTTACGTCGGGGCCAGCATGTCCGATGGGGCCAGGATAGACGTATGCTGGACCGGCACACCCGAAGGGGGATTACTATTATTATTATTATTACTATTATTATTACTAGTATTATTGTTATTATCATCATTATCATTATGCCGGAAGCGGCAATGCCCGAAGGGGCCATCATTATTATTGTTAGGCCGGAAGCGGCCGTCCGAAGGGACTATTTTATTTAAACATCTAGTTCATGTCAGGTGACCTAAACTAGCTTTTTGTCGTATTTTTCCTGATTTACGCTTTAGTAATGCTTTACATACTCAGTACATATTCCGTACTGACCCTCCTTCTTCGGGGGGCTGCGTTTCATGCCACGCAGTACACCCGCATGAAGAGAAGACTTGCTAGAAGTTGTCCCCGCGGATTGGCGAGCTCCACCTCGGTTCGGAGTGTTGCCGAGTCAAAGTGTTCGTGTCATGGTTTTAGCCGTATGTTAGAGACTTTGCAGACAGATTATTCCAATGTGGATAGTGCGTCGGGAAGTGCGAATAGATTGTAAATGTTAAAAGAGTTTGTATTTCCGATAATGATTGTAACGTTTTGAAAAGTTCCATGTTTTAAGAAATTTTCGAAATGGCGAGGTTTTATTATGCGAATGTTTAAAAAGTTGGCTCGACTCGAGGAGAAGTCGGTGCCCATCACACCCTAGTGAGGTCGGGTGTGACACATATGTTCCACATATTTTAATTCTTTATCTGTGTGATACAACTAGTTATGGATTTAGTAGTGATTTATTAGTCTTTTCAATTTTTAATTTATGAGATATGAAAATCAATTGAGATTTTAAAATTTACAAGTATATTGTTTTCGTTTATAACATAAAAAGTACAAAAAGTTAATTGTTTGCGTACTTTTATTTATAACAGCTAAATGAGATCTAAATATCGAATGCCAGTATACATGCATAACAGCACCTCACTATAGCAGCCATGAAATTTCCGGACAAACGCTGCCACTATAGAGAGGTTTTGATCTATATATATATATATATATATATATATATATATGTGTTGATGTATCACAAAACCTACTATTATATTTCTACAAATAAAATTGATGTCATTGCTCTGTAGGTGACTAAACTTAAATGAGAAAGAACAATTTATCAAATATATATATATATATATATATATATATATATATACACACACATATATATATGGTACATTAAGCAGGAGCTATCAAATTTTTAGAAGCGTCACAAATTTCCATAAAATTCTTTTTCCTTACAATTTTAACTATAGCAACACATCATGTTTAAACTTTAAAGGAATCAACCAAATGAAATGTTGATAGTTCTTTGCGTAATCAATTAATAGAAGTTGAAAAACTCTTAATTCCATCATTAACTTTCTCTTTAGCATCAAATTTCAAAGGAAAAATTCCATGCAAACATATTCAATAAAAACCCGACAAAAAAGGAAGATAAAGTTGATTTAGTAGCTCAAAGGAAAAATTTCATGTAAATGTCCCTTTTCCGCTTTTTAATCGGGTCATATTTGATTAGATATAAAATAAAATAAGTCTATTATTAAAAAATATGGGGCTCTAATGAAGTGGCATGCCAATTAGGAAGCAAGAACTATATTGTAGACAAGGAGAGAAGAGAGGAATCCTTTTATTTCTCTTGAGGGATAATATACAATGAATTATACATCTCTATTTATAGGAGAAAATTAATTTGGTGCCAAAGTCACAAACCCTAAAGTTTCTCCTAAAGATAGACATCCATAATTAAATAATATTTATAACACTCTGTTGACACCCAATTTTGTCCCTCCTTTATTTCACTTTATTTCCTTGGGCTTCTTTTTAAAATTAATTAAATCTAAATATTTTATTTTCACTATTATTTCTACTACTATCATTACTTTCATTTTTCATTATTCTACTACCAATATTAATAGTATTACTTTATCACAATTTTTAAAAGGGTTCGTTGTCACTTATTTTCGTTAAATTAATCATACTTTTACCAAGTCTTTATTTTCTACGCGTTGATCATTAATTTATCATAGTATACATTGTACTAGTTATTAAATTAGTAGCCCAAAAAGAATTAAGTTGAAGGGAGAAAGCCATAAAAATTGAGCCCACATCTGCCTAAACTACCCAAACAATTCAGCCCAATTCTCACCAGATCAGCCCACACCAACATTACCTTACCCGACCCGGCCCATGTGTTCATTAACCCTATCCTCAACAAAACAGCCGCATACCTCTCTGTCGTCTTCTTCACCCTCTTTCCCTGTCCCTTTCTTCTCTCTCTCATCTCTTTCTCTTTTAGAAAAAAACCTAATCGCCCTTTAGCCATGGCAGATTCGTGCCATCCCATTCTCATGCAACACTTCCTCTCCTGTCATCTCCCTCTCTCTCGTTTCCCTCTCTCACCCCCACTTTAGCGAAAATGCAGAACACTTTCAACCATGGCAGAAATCGTGCCACCCCCTTTTGTGCAATATCTTTTTCCCTCTCAGCTTCAACGATTCGGTCAACACAAATGGCCAAAGAACTTCTGAATTTCTGAGAAAAAGAGATGAACTTGCTGCACTCGATTCAAACGGGTCTCTTCAATTTTGTTTGGAGCCAAAATCGTGAATTCAAAAAACCTTGAAACCCTAGCCTCACTCTATAAATACTCACACGAACACCATGAAAAGGAGTTCGGTGAGTCACCTAAAAATCCCGCTTGAACACTTATACTTTCAATCACTTCATCCGGATACCCATCTTAATATCGAACAGTTCTACTCTACTGCTACTTTAAGGTCGAGTCTAAATTCGTGACGTCGACGTCCCCACTTCACTGCACCCACAAAAGGTCGGTAAATCCGAAGCTTTACTTTTATTTTTGGTACTGTAGTGTAATGAATCTATAGTTTGAGATAAAAATAATGAATTAGAGTTCTTCTCGCGTAAATCACTTCGTATTTCACCTCGATTTTATTTTACTGTTAACAGCCTAAAATATTACTCTTCGTCGATTTTCTCTTTGTGCGTTTTTGTGTGGTTGAGATTCTGACTCAAATATGTGTTATCTACTAATTTGGTTGAAATCACGACTGAAAATGTGATTGAGTTGCTGTTTTGACATCTTTACCATGGCATGTTGGCTGGGCTGGTTTTCGACTTTAGCTTTAAAACTTTTGATTCATTAATTTAAGTTAGCCTTAATCTAAGTTGTTAGCTACGCGTCTCTGGTTTTGATTTAGAAATGCTCGATTAAGGTTGATAACTATCAAGAGTCTAGAGACTTATAAGTTGAATATCAAATTTGGACCTTTTTGCTCGAGATCCCGTTCGATGTAGACGAGTTTCAGTTATAGAGTGAGTTTGTTAATTGAGCCTACGAGTGCGATTTCGAATTTAGAATAGATGGTAGTCTTCTTTCACGTACTTTGATTAAGTCTGGTTTATTCGTTTGCTGCATGTTTTCCAGAGTTAGTCCTATATCTACTTCAACATGAACTTAGCTTTGCGTTACTTTCTTCAGTTTGGTTGCTACCGGTAGGCTGCACTAACAGAATCAAGATTTAAATATAATCAAGGTTTGAGATAGTTTAGATGCTGTGTAGGCTTTAATGAATGTTGAAATAATTCTATCTGGAAACAACTAAAAAATGTGAACTAAGAGACAATGATATTCTACTATAAGCTCTAGTGTTATAAGTCACTGGCTGTGCTAATTTTGGTATGATTACTGGTAGCTTGTCTTGTCAATATAAAGAACATGAACTGGAAATATGCCTGCATGTTAAAATATCCTTCCTAAATTCAGTGGGTGTTTTGTATATCCCAAATTTGCCATGTTTAGACTGGGGTGTGTATTATGTGTTGACATTTAAAGAACATGTTATGTCATTCTTGATAATCAGTTTTCCCCTACTAGCACCTGTTCATTTTTAGTTTGCCTGAACTGCTGTGGTTTAGTCATTTTAGTTACCGCTGTGTTTAGCTTAGTTTAGGCAGTACTGGATTCTATTGCTGTGTGGGTTTAGTTGGTGCTCTCTGACTGTTTTAACTAGTATATGATGGGTTGAGGCGCTTAAGCATTGAAACTGTTTAATATTCTCCATGATAATCGAGGTCCAAAATCAATTACTATTTTATAAGTTAAGAATAACACGTATGTGGTATGTGCTTCTATTCCTTTCCTCCATCTTTTGTCTTCTTTTCCTACTTGGGATTTCATAACGCATATAAGGAAAGTCCTATAATTGCCTAAAACTGTTCATGGCTGATAATCCAAAGTACTGTCTGTTGGCACCTCTTCATTCTTCCTAATTGTTGGAAAGATCCAATATGTGTATATAAAGAAGCATTGGTTATCTCGGTTGAGAAATACTAAAATGTGATATGCTGCTTTCGTCTGTGGTGTTGTTTTGTTCTTCACTTGCTGCCCTTAAAATACATTCACTGCTACTTCGTATTTTCATGGTGTCCTGTGGGCCGCAATGATTTCTGCTACGCTTCTCCTTATCCTTATTGTTCGAAATCTATTAATGTATCAGTTAAAGCAGTTCACCATTAATTTAAATTTATTAAATGGCTCATGGATTGCTTTACTTAATATGTTATGAATTATTGTCTTCTGCCACATCGAACTGCTGCATAAAGAACTTAGCTATATGGAGACAAATCTGTAAAAGCATTTCGTGTCTGCTTGTCCATTTTTTTTTACGCTCTTACATCGCAAACATGTTGCTATCCTTTCATGTATACGTATGTACATGACAAGTATACCTGCGCTTATACATCCTTATGAATGTGTATACATGAGATATGTCTAAATATACACAGTTTATACATAAACTACTGATTTGTAGTGAGTTATATTTGACATGTTTTAGCTTCATTTGTTGATCGTATACTAATCCTTTTCTTTCGTTTCTTTGCATGACTATCGCATACGAGTCGCTCGGACTTGTCTCCTTCCGCATTTGGCGTTGGGCTAAAAGCCCAACATGACTCTTCTCTGTCCAGCCATCAGTCCGCAGCGATCTATGAAGGTTGCTGGGCTAAAGCCCAACAGTAAACAGTCCACAGCAGCGGGCAGTAGTAGCCTTAAAATGGACCGAATCCATTCAAACATATGTGTTTTCCATTACTTTATTTTGCACATCTATCTGCTTGCTTTCACTTTATTTACGTTGAAATGATTTTATCTTTAATTATGTGTTTTCCGTTAGAAGAGACTAACAATATAAAGGACTAAGGTTATTTTGTTATTTGTTACCATCCCTCAGTAAAACAGCCCATGTGAGAAATGCAGAGTCAATAAATAGCAATAACAACAATAGTTATAAATACTTATGAAAAATGGACAAATATCAGGGAGCCCAGGTTTGATGGGATATGAGTAAAAGGATGCAGAAGTTTCAAAATAAGCCTCGTAACGTTAAGAGATAAAAGAAACTGGGAATTAAGGTTCAGTTTGACCACATTGAAGAAGCAATTTAACGGGAGGTCATGATTTGTGAAAATTTAGAAAGATTTTTGTATCTAATGAAATTTTGTCAACAAAGAGCTAAAACACCGTGAGACATCTTAGTCCCTGCTTTTCCCTTTAAACAATAATTCCCATTTCTCTTAATTTAACTACTTTATAGGCTAGTACATAATTTTTATAATTTACACTTAGCCTAATTAATTATAAGTCCGGTCGGATTAACCATTTTTAATGGAACTTAGAGGATGCCTAATACCTTCCCTCTAGGTTAGTTGAACCCTTACTCAGAATTTTGGTTTCGTAGACTTTAAAACAAATTAACTTTAGATAATAGCTTTAATAATTTTAGGTGCCCTAATTCACCATAAATAATTAGGTGGCGACTCCTTAACTTTAATTAACCCCGGAATTACCCGGATGTTGTAAACTATTTTGACGTAGGTTAAAATAGGGTATGACACACTCCCCCTTGGATGTCTATGTGATAGATAATGTGCCTTGTTAAAAACTTACTAGAAAAAACCTAGTGGGAAAAATTCTAGTGAAGGAAAAAGAGTACACATTTCTAATAAGACACCATTTGGTTGCCTCATTAAAAACCTTACAAGGAAAAACCCAGTGGGACAAAAACCTTGAAAGGGAAAAAGAGTACAATGCGTATTAACTCCCCTTGATGAGAACTTCAATCCAAAAACTTGAATCTTCACATCTCAATCTTATACACCATCTTCTCGAAAGTTGCAGTTGGTAGAGACTTGGTGAATAATTCAGTCATATTATCACTCGAACAATTTGTTGCACGTTGACATCACCATTCTTTTGGAGCTTGTTTGTGAAGAACAACTTTGGTGAAATGAGTTTTGTCCTTTTATGAATCCACTCTTTAGTTGGACTATGTATGTTGCTGCATCTTCAGTCTTTGGATAGAGTTGCATCAAAGATATAATATTGTTGAAATCACTCCAAGTGTATTCCTGACTTACTTTATAAACAGATGTTATCTTTATATGATTTGACTGTCATGTAGATCAACATCGTATGACTATAATCTCTCATAGTCATAACAAGATATATAAATGCATCAATTGCATAAAGATATGGCACTTCAGGACCAAAATATTCTGCGATTTTCTCATTTCAACTTCTTTGAACAGATAATATACTGCTTTTGAGAACTCTTCAACAGTTTCAATAATATTCAAGTAATCAACTTGCACCAACAATATGATAGATTTTGATTTTCACAAGGACGTAAAGATAAATTGAGTCATTTGTGCCCTTAGTCAGTAAATATTTATTAAGGTGATAAAATCGCGTTCACCTTGCTTAACTTAATTCATATAAGAATTATGAACAAATTTCTACAACTTGTATATGCTTCAGGCATTTAAACTTCTTCAGGAATTTTCATATAATTTTGTCAAGTAATTCATATAGGCTGTGACAACATCTATTTCTATTTAAATATGTGACATCTTACGGTGCCTCGGACGTGAGTCCAATAAGCTTTACGCTTACCAAGATGCGTCATTTCACTTGATAATAATTTCTATGTTAGCATGCTTTAATAGACGTAGAATTTAGATCCTCACAATCTTTTACAATATTGCGTGACATTGTACCATAGATATCGTCGATGATATACCATGTATCGGTTCGCAATGTGACATAACTTACTGAGATCTTATCGCTTCCATTATTTTAGGTACCTAAACCTCTCATGAGGTTTCATGAAGTGTTATGTCGTAGGCTCTTCAAGAGCACATTGCCTCTTTATAATGATCATTGATCATTTGCTCCTCTTTCTTTTCAATGATTATTGCGTTTGGAATCGATTAGTCTACCACGCTTCATGCATGCTATAGACTCTGTCCTTTAGGGACATGAATTTAATAGGAGCATTTTGCAGTACGAAGTTAGAAATTAATTTTGGGTCGCAAAAAAAAAGCTTCTAACATTTGAGTTGAATTATCTTTTGAATGAGGATCATACTAATGATAATTCATAACATATTCCTCAGCTGCTTATTCTCTCCCCCTTATGTTAGAAAAACTAACATACATCCCATCTTCTTTGGGGGAGTCCATCTTTATGCATCATGGTAGATTAATTAATCGTATACCACACATAAAAAACTGTTAGATGGAAATATCTGGTTCCTAAACCTGAACCAATTGTGAGGGTAGAATTTATCATAATTTATTGGTTTGAAGCATACAAGTGATGTTGTATACAATATATCATATCTCAGTCCAGCACATGAAGCTTTGTTCTCTTAAGCAATGGTTTAACTATTTAGTGGAGGCATTTAACGCCAACTAGCTTGGATTTAGCATTTATCAAGATGGATTGTCTTGATTATATAATCTGAAAATTATTCTCTTAACTCAATTATTTTGAGCAACTAATTTTGTAAATGTCAAACTGCAGGTTGACAATAAATGCACATGTGACCATCTCATTGATGCATCTATTTAAGAAATCGCATAATAGATGAACGGGCCATATTCACCTTTTATATATTTTCAGAATTTGGGGAATTCAATCCCAACATTTGCTAGTGTAATCAACTTTTCATAAGAACAAGCAACAAAATAAATTCTTGAAGAATCTTCTAGTTCTTCAATATATGCCAAATGCTCATTTTCCACATCATATTTGAATCGGGATGGCCAAACCACTCATGCCGACTAATAAAATTATTTATACTAGTAAACTTCAGGTTTACCATACCATGTGCTATATGTTTTAGTAGTAAACTTCTGGTTTACTATGACATGAATTATATTTTTGCACCAATAAACTTCTGGTTTACCATGTGATTCATCATGCTTATATTTGTGTAGTACAGTTTGAGAATAAAGAGGGTAACCATTCATATACATATTTCTTACCCACTATAATTTTCAAGATATTTAATCCTCCAATCATTTATAGCTTCAATATGATAGCCATTTACTTTAATAAACTTTGGGTTTACTACAACTTTGTTTCGATCATAACAACTTCGTATATTATGATATAGGATGAATGCATAATAATAAATAAACTTTTCGGGAGCTTTTGATTTATTTTCCATAATCAGATATTGTTTGTACACTACTGGTGTCATGATTCATGTAGACAAATAATTAGGCTCTTCTGGAGACCTTGATCATTAATTTTGTAATATCGAATATTACTTAGATATGTACTATTGGTACCATGAAAGAATTTTTTTTTTTAGACTCTGTTGGTGGTATCATGAATTATCCAAAAATAGTTACCTCCAAAAATCATCTCCTCTAACACGTCAGGTGTTTTTCTCCTACATAAGTACCACCAAATGTGTTGCATGTAACACATAGAAGATTTTTTTTTTTTAGATACATTATGCACAAAACAGGCAATGTGCTGTCAAGAATCTGCTGCCATCTAAATTTGCAGCAACACTACTCTTACAAAGAAAATATTATTCCGGAAAGAAGGTGCACAGAGAAAGGCAATGTGTTCCCTGAGGAAGGTTCCATATTCATACACATCACATACTATCAAGCGGTTATGTATGCCAACAAGGGCTTGATTGTTAGCTCTCAAAGAGTTTCAGAGTTTTACTACTTCGGGAATAACTTTCAGGTTTACTATTTCAAGAGTAATTTCCAGGGTCTTACTACTTTGGAAATTATTTTTAAAATTTTACTACTGCGGGAGTAAACTTTAAAGTTTTACTACTCCAGAAGTAAAGTTTAAAAGTTTACTACTGCGGGAGTAAAATTTAAAGTTTTACTACTTCGAGAGTAAATTTCAAAGTTTAACTACTTCAGGAGTAAACCATAGAATAGTTCTTCTCAATTATTATAGCTCTCCATAATCAAGTGCACGTTTGTATTTATTAGCTTTACTAAATATTGTTACATTCACATCAGGGAATGGATCTATAAATGTTATATTTATTTATAGTTCTATTCTTCAGGAATAGAAGATAATCATCTGAATGTGCATTAACCATATCAAATTATGATAGCTTAGAACCTCCTCTTTTAAGATGTTGCTACTTCAGGAGCAAATCGAGACATGTATATAGAGATTTTTTTCTTTGATATATCTTCCTTATAATCACAATAAGCCTATGAAAATATTACCACTTCTGGTGGTTATAGACATAGATAAATTTATTCATAACGTAACTTAAGAAATATTGTCACTTCTGATAATCACATGCATAAATATAAAATTATCAAGTAAAAACATGATTTAAATATTGTGAATATTGAATATCTGAGTCATTTCGCTTTCACCTTCCACGGGAGTAATTAAATCTTCATGATTAACATGAATGAATACAAATAGTAGATGTATCTAACAGAACCTTTAAGCAACTCATTATAAGGGGAAATATTGAAGTCCTTGATATGCAGTAACATAATATTAAGGACGTACCTGGTTGCCAAAGTGTAAAACAAACTTGAAAACTGATTAAAATCAAACCGTGATGCCCGCATATATGCGGCTGCCGTACTGGATCATCCTTCTTATCATTAGCTATATTTATTTATTTGCATCTTTACCTAAAGATGCAATATTTCACATTTTATTTATTTATTTTACAATTCAAAGCTTTGTAATTGCTAGATAGCGGACAGAAAAACAATCGGCAGTTCTACAATATAGTCCATTTTTTCAATTAGCTAGAGACTCGTGTTGATAACGTGTTATAAAATAATAAAGCAAGCAAGAACAATATTGTAGACAAAGAAAGAAGAGAGGAATCCTTTTATTTCTCTTGAGGGATAATATACAATGAATTATACATCTCTATTTATAGGAGAAAATTAACTTGGTACCAAAGTCACAAACCCTAAAGTTTCTCCTAAAGATAGACATCCATAATTAAATAATATTTATAACAAGAAGGAGGTTTTTGCGGTGTTTAGTATTTTTTGAGGAAAATAGTGATACTTGAATGACTTTGTTATCCTAAATGAAATAAAAGTGACTTTTATAGAAAATTCTCTAAACTTAAGTGACCATCTAAGGAATTAACTCTAAAAAAGTACGATATAGGACAAAAACGTGAAGATTAATGGCAAGTGAAGATGTAAAATTCGGCTATATATTCTTAAAAGAAATGTTAAATGATGTTCACCCTCACAGTGTTCTCATATAGTAAATATGCAATACTACGGTTTGTTATTTGAGTTACTTTTAATCGTCTTATTTCTATAGATGAAGAAAACAATTAAGCATCATTGATTTAATTAAGAATTATGAGGTACAATAATGTTAACTGAGGGATTTGACACATGATTTGTATAAGAATTTTTAGGCAAGCTCCGAGTGTTAGGCGTGTTCAGGGCGTACAGTCGGGCGGTTAGGGGGTAAGCCTCACAGAACTAAGCCCCACACGTAAGCTCCGAAGCATTTTGCCAGTGCCCCATCCCGGGGCAAGCCTCGAGATGAGCCCCAAACCTGCCTTTTAAAACACTGCTTAAAAGATAATTATTCTTGTAAGTTTGTCCTTTATCTATGTGCAATGAATAATTGCGATATCAGGTGCTGTGGACACTTATGATAAGATATATGCAGTGAAACTCTTTCTTTTTGTTGATTCTTTCCGTCGTTATTTGTCGACGATGAACCGTGGGCTTTGCACCCACTTCAGGAAATAACAAATAATTTGTACGCTCCCCTTTCAATTTATGTGAACATATTTTTTTATTAGTCGATGTTAAAAAGAATGATCTCTTTCTATAGCTGAAAATAATTTACCTTTATGTAATGATTTATAACCGCACAAAATATATGTGACTTATTTAACATTATAAGTTTAAAAGTCTTATCTATTTTCTTAAACTTCGTACTCAATCAAATGAGTTTACATAAATTGAAACGGAGGGAGCATATTTTATCATAATATTCATATTGGTTGGTAAATAGTGTTAACTCTAGAAAAAGATTCGGGAATAACTAATTAATATCAAGATAAAACATGATTTTTTTTTTCTCGATATGATAAAGTGAATAAAGATCTCACACACCTGATATTAATGGGCCTCACACCTAATAAATTTCTTAGAGTTACTACTGTTGGGGGCGAGCATAAAACAAAACGATTGAATAAAAATTTCTAAGTTTTCGGTTTATTCGATCAATTTTTCGGTTAACCGAAAAATCACAATTTTTGAACTTCGTGGTTTCAGGCTTAGTAATTTGAAAAACAACAAAGGACTAACTATTTCTGGTACTTTGGTTTTTATAGAAGGACATGGAAATTGAAAGATTCATTTCTGACAAAATTAGGATGTTCCAAACCTCAGATGAAAGTGTCGAAACTCAGTGAATTCAAATATGCTTTCTGTCAAACCCACACCATTAGATAGTTTGATCGAAGGTAAAATCGTGTTTCCACCACTTATGTGTTATGAGCACATCGTTACTTTCTGTAGCTATGATGCAAATTTCAGTTAGTTTAATTTTCTAGTTAGTTTAATTTTCTCTGCGAAACTTAATTTGATGAAATAGCTTTAAACCCTATTGTGTAATTATCTTATTATTGTTGTTCATCAATTCTTGTTATCATTTTCATGTGTGATCAGGAGAGAAAGAATAATATAAAAGATAACTTGCAACCTTAAGGTCATTTGATGAAGTTGACTCGATTGATTCGCCTACTGACGTTAATGAAGAGCAAGTGCAACATGAAAGGGCTGAACATTTTTTAACAAAAGAGCCCAAATAATAAACAAACATTGTAGAAAAAAAAATGGGAATTTTACATAAATGACTAACATTTAGGGGTTTTAAATTAGGTATAGCTACATTTTGGCTAATTACATTTCGTAGCTACAGTGCGCGCTACACTAGTTTGCTACAGTAAATTGTATTAAAAAATCGGAGTGTATTCAAAATTCGGTTGAGTCATATTTCGCTGTATTCAATTTAAATTTCGTTGTATTCAAGTCAGATGTATTCAATTAAGTTGTATTCAAATCAAATGTATTCAACTCAACTTTATTCATTTGTAGCTATTTTTACACTATATTCAATTTATTATATTTAAAACCGATTGTATACAAAAAAAAATATCCTTCAAAATACACCCCAAAACACAAAATTTTGCACTAAAAAAATTAATGAATACACTAAAAAACTGAATACAAGAAATAAATTTCAGTCCATTCATTTGTATACACTTCAAAATTCACTGTATTCATTTGTATACAAGAAATAAAATTAACGAATACACTCAAAACTGAATACAAGAAATAAAATTCCAAACAAATTAAAGCGGATCTAGTTGTTTATCCGGATATTTACCATTTGCGGAGTTGTAAGTTAAATTAAACGTCGAAGAGAGAGAGATGGCGAACAACAACAACAACACAGAACTCAACAACAACAAAGTTAGCATAGATTGGCCATCTGTTGAAGATATTGTCACACCCCTACCAAGAGTATGACGGGCTCCGACCCGTAGGCCGGGAACCACCTGACTCATCCGTGACTTTGAACGTTATAAACTATAACTCAAAGAATATCTACACTCAGAAAAGGCCCAACATAGGAATATCCGCTCATTCAACACATATGTACATATGCAGACCGACAAGGTCGCCACAACATAATGTATTTCATAAAGCGGCAAGGCTAACGGAAAGTATCAAGAGCTCAAAATAAGGCCAACAAGGCCACGAATATATTATACAACAATATGAACCAGTGGAGCTATAAAACATCTAACTATACACATACGTCTACGAGCCTCTACATAGAATACAAATGATCATAAGGATAATACCAAATAGGCTATGCGGCCTCGAGTAAGTGGAGTGCTCCGAGAATCATTGATATACGAGTGGATCCGTCTTCCCACCTACCGGGCGCATGAGCGCAGCGTCCACGAAGGGACGTCGGTACGAATAATGTGCCGAGTATGTAAGGCATGAATAACAACATAATATAGACATGAAAGGTAACATGGAATAAAAGAGATAAACCTTAATCCCGGGTGCCTCATAAGGGGGATGCCAGCATGCTTAGCCTTTAAAAAAA
>NC_081345.1:23353721-23442515 GCF_029784015.1 Lycium ferocissimum | reverse complement strand
ATGGTTTCTTCATTGATTTGCCTAAGCAGGATAAAGACAACATTGATATTAGTAAGAATAATGCTCAAATCCAAATTTCTAGAAGCAAAGATAAAGACAAGAGAGAGATTGATAATAAAGAAGAAGCTGAGATATCCACAGATCAAACTCATATAAGTGATACTGTGGAGATTTAGAATATCAATGAAACTCATGTTGATGGAGAAGTTCAAATGGATAAGATGGATACCAGGAAGGAGAAGAATGATGAGGTGGAAGAAGGAGAAATCATTTCCCCTACTGCTGCTAGTTCTTCTAGTCTACCTTCTTATATAAAAAATAATGAAGGCATTCAACTTTTTGTGGATCTCAACTGTGAACCTGATCTAAGAGTACAGAATGATACAGAGAATATCAGTCAAACCAAGGTGGATATGAATGATAAGAGAAGAACCAAGAACTCTGAATGTGAACAATAAGAATCAACATCACAGAAGAAGAAAGTTGCAAAAACATACTGCTAGTTTGAGAACGGTCTCTGAGGAATTCAGAATACAAGAAAGTAGGGATACGGTGACATTTATTTGGTGACATTTGAAATAAATGTCGGAAAATAAAGAATTTCTTGACATTTATGAACAAATGTCGTAAAAAAATTGACATTTGATGTCAAATGTCATAAAAACAACGACATTTGGTGCGAAATGTCACTCAAATAACGACACTTGTTGTAAAATGTCATTGTTTCTAACGACATTTAGTGAAAATGTCGCTAAAATAATGACATTTGATACAAATGTCAAATATATGATGACATTTGTTGCAAAATGTGGTTAATTTTAACGACATTATTTAGCGAAAATGTCGTTAAAACAATGATACAAAATGTCGAATCTATTATGACATTTGTTGCAAAATGTCGTTGTTTGGGAAAATGACGTTAAAACATTTACATATGATACAAATGTTGAATATATTATGACAATTGTTTCAAATGTCATATTATTAGTCGCTAATTACCGATATTTACATCCAATATTGGAAATTTAAACCTTTTTAAATTATTCATCACCCTTTAGAAGGCAAAGGTCCAAATTTACCCCTGGAGTATACGATTTAGAGCAAATTTACCTTACGTTAAAAATATGTCTCATTTTTACCCTCGTTGTTATCAAAATAACTCTATTTTGCCCTTACAGGCTAACGACAACAACATATATAAAGGGAAAATTTGATCATTCATAACATTGAAGGACCAATTCGGATTATTCGAAAAGTTCAAAGGCAAATTAATTGAAAATTTAAACCTACACTCTGAATAATTTATTTAAATCCAACTGTAGGTAATTAAGAAGTAACTAACTATGAATAACATTTCAAAGAGGATAAATACATGTCTGAGTACACCAATTTAGTTAATTTAACGTATGAACCCTTTTTTTCTTTAATTCTAACTTAATTATGATTTTTTAATTATTTTTTGACATACATTATTTGATTTATCCAAACCAAATTTGAAATAATTGCTATATCAATTTGTAGGAAATCTTCGGTTAAAGCAACCAAATATTATTTGCTTATGGTTAGGAGAGAAGTAAAATAATTTGCCTTTGAGTTGTGTGAATGATCCGAATTTTCCCTAGATACCATCTTCGTGGCGCAATGCTCTACGTGAATCCACAGTTGAAGGACATCATACAAAAGTCATACAATTAGGACCTCGATATGGTCTTATTTTATTTATTGTATCCAAGGTTATCTTCTTTTTGGGCTCTTCTCATTCTTCTTTGACACCTACGGTAGAGATCGGAGTTATTTGACCCCTTGAACTTACAAACGGCGTAAGTTTACCCTTTATGATGTTGTCGTAAGCCCAAAAGGACAAGATTGAGACATTTTGGTTTGGTCAAGGATAAAAAGAAGACATTTTTTTAACAAAGAGTAAAACTTCTCTAAATCGTATAGTCCAGGGATATATTTGAGCCTTTGCCCTTCTTTATATTTAACTCTAAGAAAAATTATTGGAAACATAAATATTAATAGTAATTATATAATTTATAACAAGTGAGTTTGGAACTAAAAATGTGGTTAAAACTATTTTCTTAAGTTAGTTAAAATAAATTATATAATCATAACAATAGAACTACTGAAAATTTCAAACAATGAGAAAAAGTATTATTGAATATTTGGGTTTTTTAAAAGTAACTAGTATTAGTATAAGCATAATTGCAAATAATATTTAAAGAATGTTAATCATTTTAAAATTATCATTTAACTTCAATTAAATAAGCAAAATTTTTATTAATGTTATGCTCTATTACAATTTTAATAACTTAATAATTATTATAAATCTAATTAACATTAACAACTAAGAATTTAGTATAAATTAAAATAGGAGCACAAAGACTAGCAATATCATAATTAAATATAAAAAAAAAGGCATTACATGTGAGTTTTAGTTATAGTTTAAATAGCTATGTAATTATAGTCATCGATAAATTAGTAGACTTAATATTTGTTGCTAAATACTTTAATTACTTTTTGACAAACATATTTCAGAATCATTTATTTTCATGAAAATAGTTAATTGTTCTATTCTATTTCATGTAACGTTTAAATTCATATTATTATTATTATTATTGTCTATTTTATAGGTAATTATACTTAGCCATAATTTTACTACATTTAGTTACAGCTAATAGTACTTGTGTATAAAAGGTAAAAAGACAAATAGAGATATAAATCAAGAAAAGGGTGCCTATTGGCGAAGCACAAAAATTCCCAAAACCTAGCCGTCGCTTCCTTTGCTTCTCCCACCGCCACACCCATCCATCCCCTTCCAGGGGCGGATTTAGCTTAGTATATGGGGGTTCCCAGAACCCCCATGTATTTGTTCGGATCCTGTATTTGTATTAAAAAATTCAGTAAATATATATCAAATACGACTTGGGAACCCACAAGCATAACCATTCTCTTTATATTTTTTAATTTGATATGGGTTGAAACCCACAAGCATCAAATCCTGAATCCGCCTCTGTCCCCTTCTTCCCGCTTTAAAATCCCTCTATTTTCAGTTTCTACCACTACAATTATCCCTCTGTTAGAACCTGAAAAAATCCTAATATTTTGATCGCCGACTATACTAGTGAATTCCATTATGTGTCCTATATATGTGAATTCTATATTATCTAGATCTTTCTCATTGCAAATTTAATTTCTTATCAGGTGAACATAATCAAGAAGACTGGAGACGACACAAACAAAAAGTAGGTAAGTTTACGAAAATAACAAGATACATTTTTCTTTATTATATTATGTTAGTTATAACTTTTTATATGTGAACTTCTTGTGCAGCATTTTCGAAGGGAGAGAGATCAATTATTGACAACGAATTGCTTGCGGAGCTTAGGAGTGATCTTGATGTAGTCAGATGTGAAACTATTATTGTTGATGATTCAATTAGGTTTAAATTTCACTTGAGAGAGAACAAATAATTTGATTTGACATTATTTAATTTGTTCATACTTATATATTGTTAATTTGTTCTGTGGTTACGCTATTAAAAGGTATTTACTTTACATATATTTCATGTTTCTAAAGATTGACAATTATGAAGGTACAAATTGAATATAAATATGCCATGATAAAATAGATATAAATTTGGACCTAATATTAATTGAAATGTTGAAAATTGTACTGTGAAATTCACACTTTTTTTATTGATAAAATAAGTATAAATGTCATAAATTTATTTTATTGATATTGACCAAAACATCAAATTTAAATATGACATTTTACAAATGTCACACGTAAATGTTGTAAGTTTTTTACCAACATTAATAAATGTCAAGAACTTTAAGTCACATTTTATATATGTCATAAATAAATGCCATTTATTTCTTACCAACATTTATCTAAATGTTGGAAAATTTAAGTGACATTTTATATATGTCGTAAATAAGTGTCGTTTATTTCTTACCAACATTTATCTAAATGTCAAAAAATTTAAGTGACATTTTATATATGTCGTAAATAAATGTCGTTTATTTCTTATCGACACTTACCTAAATGTTGGGAAATTCCCGACACTCAAATTTACGACATTTGACGCAAATGTAAATTAAATGTCGGTAAACGAATTTGTGACATTTAAACAACTTAAGACAACATTTATATAGTGTCGTCGTATCTCTACTTTCTTGTAGTAACTAACAGGAAAGATGATCCAGACTTCAAACTGAGTCAAGGAAGCTTAGTTTCTACTGATTCTAGAGGAAGGAGTAGGAACAAGAAGAAAAGAAAATCCACAAGACAAAAGTCTAATCCCAAATCTAAAGGAAATGGAAAAGGACAAAGACAAAGTGCCCCACCCCTATCTATTCCATGATCAGTGCCATTTTTTGGAATATTAGGGGAATAAGGACAAAAAAATCATTTCTCAGACTCAAAATTCTTGTCAACATCAATAAAGTGATTTTTGCAGCTCCATATGAACCCTTTATGGATATGAACAAGATAGATGGTTATGAACGATATTTTGGTTTTCACCATTTTTTAGCCAATACCAATGGTCAAATATGGTGCTTCTGGAAAGGTCTTGACAACATCACTATTGTTGCTAATACTGATCAGTAACTTACTCTTAAGATGAAAGATAGTCCCAATGATAATGGAACCTTTGTGACTGCAGTGTATGCCAAATGTACACAAGAAGAAAGGGAAGATCTATGGGATAACATCACAAATATGTATAGTCTCATTAATTGACCATGGTGCATGGGAGGTGACTTTAATGTCATCATGGATCCTGATGAAAAACTTGATGGTTTACCTCATATAATGAGTAAGAGTATGGCCTTTATCAATTGTATGGAGTCTTGTGGTTTGAGTGACTTAGGTTTTACAATACCTAAATACACTTGGTGTAACTACTGGAGACCTAACAAATGAATATGGATGAGACTAGATAGAATCTTGATAAATGATAATTGGGCCCTCCAAAATCAGAACAACAATGTCAAGCTCCTGTCTAGATCAGGTTCTGATCATAGAGCACTTATGCTCAAATGTAAAAATGACCAACAAGGTCACACCAAATATTTCAAGTTCCTAAATTTTTAGGTTGATCAAGATAGCTTCATGGAGACTGTCCAAACTTCTTGGAATGAAGAGGTAAGGGGCAACCCCATGTGGAGATTACAATGTAAGATGAAGAAACTAAGCAAAGTTCTCAGTAAATGGTCTAGAGATCAGATTGGGAATATTCATGAGCAAGTTCAAGACCGGGAAGCCAAGATAGAAATATTAGAAAAACTGGATATCATGCACAACACAAAATAAGGAAGGGTGGATCTCAATAGCGGATATGCAGAATATACAAGATGGCTCAACATGCAGGATTCTCTACTCAGGCAGAAAACTAAGCTTAGATGGGGACAAGAACACTAAATACTTTCATAGTGTTCTAAGAAGTAGGAGAAAAAGACTGCAAATACAAAGGATCAAAAATTACAGAGGGGGATGGGTTCAAGGTGATGACAATGTTGCCAAAGCTACTATTAAGTTCTATAAGATACAGTTCAATCTTGAACTGCTTGAAAGAAATAGCAGAATTTTGGATTGCATTCCCAGTAAAGTCATTGATGAAGACAACCATATGTTAACTAAATTACCAGATGAGGAGAAAATTCAACAAGTTGTATTCAATATGAGCGAGGATAGATAAGCATATCCAGATGTTTACAATGGTATGTTTTTCCAAACCTGTTGGCTTATTATTAAAAATGATATAATTGCTTTTGTTCATGACTTCTTTGCTGGAAAATCTTTGACTAAGTTTCTCATACTTGCCTTACTTTGATTCCCAAAACTGAATCTCCAACTCCTTTTGCTGAATAAGCTTGAGTAACTTCACTAGTAAAATTATTTCAAAGATCCTTGCCAGTAGACTTAATCCATTATTGTCAAAACTGATTTCTGAAAATCAAAGTGGATTTGTCTCTGGTAGATCAATCACAGATAATTTGATGCTCACTCAATAGATAGTCCATGGTATTTCTAAGGACAATAAAGGAGGAAATGTTGTTTTAAAATTGGATATGGATAAAGCTTATGACAGGTTATCATGGTCTTTTTTTTTTTTTAAGTTTTAAACAGATTTGGTTTTAGTAACGAATGGACTGCCTTTATTTGGAGAAGAATATCTAATGTATGGTATTCTATTATCATCAATGGAACTAGACATGATTTTTTCAATTCTTCTCAAGGTCTTAAACAAGGTGATCCTGTATCACCTTCTCTTTTCATTATTGTTGCTGAAGTGCTTTCTAGGTCCCTTAATAACTTGCTGCATGATCAAAATTTTATCCCTTTCTCAATGCATAAAAATGGTCCTCAGATCACACACCTAGCCTATGCTGATGGTATTGTTATCTTCAGCAGTGGCAATTCAAAGTCCATTAAGCTGGTTATAAAACAAATTAGGAACTATGAAATTTCCTTTGGTTCCCTCAAAAGCTACTTGATTCACATGAACCTGTAGATATATGGCTAGATCCACCATTGTGTCCAAGTGCATTCTCCAAGTTGGCATTTTATAGCTCTAGACCCTCTTATGGTTTCTCTAACACTTAGGTACACAATTTTTTTTGTTTTTATGTCTTACCTTACGTAAGAATTTATTGGATTATTTTATTTATTTGTTGATGTAGGACATCTTTATGGCTGGATTTGAATCTTCATCTACAGTTGTTATTTGGGCATTGGCAGAAATGATAAAGAACCCATATGTTATGGCCAAGGCTCAAAAGGAAGTGAGACAAGTTTTTAAGGGAAAACAAATATATGGTGAAGAAGATCTCAAAAAGTTGACATACCTAAAGTTAGTGATTAAGGAATCACTAAGGCTACATCCGCCGGCTCCTCTAATCGCGCCTAGGGAATGTAGAGAGGAAACAAATATTAAAGGATATACCATACCTCTTAAGACTAGAGTACTAGTTAATGCATGGGCAGTTGCAAGAGATCCCGAAAGTTGGGATGATCCTGAAAGTTTTATACCAGAGAGATTTGAAAACTCTTCTATTGATTTTACAGGAAATCACTTTGAGTTTATTCCATTTGGTGCAGGAAGAAGGATGTGTCCAGGAATGTTATTCGGTTTAGCTAATGTTACATATTCTCTGGCTCAATTACTCTACCACTTTGACTGGGAACCCCCAAATGGAACTAATCCCAAAGACTTTGGATATGACTGAAACACATGGATTAACTGCAGGGAAAAAGAAAGATCTATATTTAATTGGCACAGAGCATAGAGACAACTAAGAATTTTGATGTTTTGCTTGAATGGTGAACGTCAATGCAGCCTATGTAGTTTTCCATCTCCTTATCTCTTGGTTTAAGTATGTGTGCGACCCCTGTTACAAGTAAACTGATGTTCTGTTTTTCCCTTGTTAGGACATATTCTCATTCAGTGTATTTAGAATTTTGACTTAAAATGTTCAATTTGCATCTTTCTTTACAATTTTATGAATGTTTAGTTACTAGTTGTGTGATTCACTCGATAGAGGTAGTTTGTCGGGTGTCAATCACGTGCCCCTACTTTCGGATTGTAACAAGGTATCTGGTCAAAACACCAGCAACTTGAAGCCACTTTTCGCTGGCCGGCCCTGATCTCATTTCAATTAGAAAAGTGAATCAATCTATTAAAGAGAGAATTTCTTCTTCTTGAGTTCTATTTAAACGAAATTGTTCAGGACTATAGAAAGAAAATTCAAGAATGAATGACAGACAGAGTTTCGGCAACTCTTGAACATGTACTTTGCAAAAGAGTTTAAGTTTTGTGTACTGTCAGTATATAAATTTTCTATTGCAGGTTACCGATTATTTTTAAGTATTTTTTTCCTTTTTCTAAAAATTGAAAAGAAAAAAGTGCTATATGCACTGTCTCTCTAAATCTTCCGTTTGAATCGGTCTCTCCTCCAAACCTTCCTTCCATGTTATCGATTCTTTTTAACTATATGATGTGATCTGGACTGGAAATTGGAAATTACAGCTAAGCTAAGACTAAGAAAGAAGAAGAAAACAGTAGGAATTTCATTCATAATAATAAAAGGCCAAACTGATCACTACATAAAGCACCCTAAAGTGTGAGGGCTA
This sequence comes from Lycium ferocissimum, assembly GCF_029784015.1. Taxonomy (NCBI): domain Eukaryota; kingdom Viridiplantae; phylum Streptophyta; class Magnoliopsida; order Solanales; family Solanaceae; genus Lycium; species Lycium ferocissimum. The sequence goes on along the minus strand of NC_081345.1, from coordinate 23,434,376 downwards.
AAAAGATAATTGCTAACATCGAAATTGGACTAATGTGTAATTATAGTAACTTCTACTTAAAACTGTGGGGACTAATCTGTAAGCAACAAAACTTATTAACTAACTCATCATTCCCCCAACTGAAATGAAGTACTCCTCCGCAAGCCTTAAGTACTATAACTCTTATGCACATAGTTACCAGCTGAATTACAGAACATATCAATACCTCCCCGTTAAAAATCTCCTTGTCCTCATGGCACAAAAGAGGGAAAACAAACTTTCAAAGCATTGAAATCCTCCAAGTAGCATCCGAAACAGGAAATTGATCCCATTCAACAAGGAACTGAACAATAGCTTCTTCTTTTTTTAAGCAAATCCACTAGGCGAGGTGCCTAGGGCTAGTTTTTTATTTATATAATAAAAGCGAAACGCAAAGGAAAAGTACAATCAAGGGGGCTAGGCCTTAACTTGCTAATCCTATTGAGGCGTAAAAAACCTCTACTAACTAACATGCATGTAAAAAGTAAGAAGAAGAAAGCACTAAATATTATATGATCATCACAGAGTTTACAGCACACTCTATGACGATATTCCCTTTCTGAACTATTCTTTTATCAAGCACTTTGACTAGATTTGGACAACAAGGACTAGAGAGGTTCACCACAGGTGGATGACAGATCTGATCAGGTAGAGCATAGCAGGGTTTCAATAGGGAGACATAAAAGGTAGGGTGAAGAAGTAACTCAGGCGGGAGAGCAAGCTTATAGGCCAGTGTCAATCTTTTTAAGGATCAAATAGGGCCTATAGTACTTGTGAGAAAGTTTGTTGAAGTGATTAGTGGACATAGTAATCTGTCTGTGAGGTTGAATTTTAAAGAACACCTAATCTCCTTCCTAGAAATTCTTATCAGATGTCTTCTAATTGGCTAATGCAATCATCCTTTACTGAGCTCTAAAAGGGCAGCCCGGTGTACTACGCTCCCGCTATGCGCAAGGTCCGGGGAAGGGCCGGACCACAAGGGTTTATTGTACGCAACTTTACCTTGCATTTCTGCAAGAGGTTGTTTCCACGGCTCGAACTTGTGACCTCCTGGTCACATCATAGCAACTTTACCAGTTACTTCAAGGCTCCCTTTCCCTTTACTGAGCTCTAGTAATGTGAAATTTGAGCAACTGTTGTTTGGTTTCCCTAGTAACCAGACTCCTATCCACCTCTGCTACTTCAGAGTCCCCAGATACATAAGGAAGGTGTATGGGAGGTGGTTGACCATAAAGAGCCTCAAATGGTGTGGTTTGTGATAACAATACGGATAGCAGAAGACTTTAAAATTAGAAGTTAGAAAGAGAGAAGGATTGATTCTTGATAGAGAAGAACACAAGTTCAAGTATTTGATACTTGAAACCTTGTTAGATAGTAAAAGAAGCAGTTGAACCAATTAAGAAGAAGAAGAAAATGAGGGAGGGAACTCAAACGAGGAATTTTACCATTGAAGGATCCAAGTTACAATTCAAAATAAAACAAAAAGGGCGAACCCTAAAGAGAATCTCAAAGGTCTCCACAAGCCACAAGGCTAATAATATTAATATTCATCAAACTTGGTTACAATGAAGAAGAAAACATCCCTTTATATAGGAGTCTAGAAAGAGTTGTCATCCCCTTGAAATTAGCAATGGAATAGTCAAACTAAATTAAATAAGATGCAATTTCCGAGGTGCATAGAAGACTACCAATTATTTGTTCCAAAGTGCACTAAAAAACACCAACACTTGTCTCAAGGTGCATAGAAGACCACCAACACTTTGTTCAATAAAGTATTAAATGCGGTCAACATAGCATTAAATGATCTTCTAGAAACACTAGTTTTAGTTGTTGGATTTTCTCCTTTGGGGGCTGATTTTGGCCTCATTCCATCTCATATTGGACTTTAATTTAGGGCCTCCAAATAGATGTATGACTTGAGCAAAATATCTTGATTGGGCTGGAGCTTTTCTTCCATCAGAAGACACTTTTTCATTACTAATTGAAGCCCATTAAAGTGTCTTGGAATTCTCCGGTCTGCAATGGTGTTAAGCCTTCGTGGATGCTATCATTATCCCCCTCTTATAGAAGATTCGTCCTGAATCTTGGTGGTGACCTTATTTGCTCCTTAATGCATTTGAGCCTCCATGGTTGCTATCATTCTTCCCCTCTTAAAGATGATTCATCCTCGAATCTTGATATTGTCTTGCAACCAACATGATAATCAGAATAAGTAGAAAACACAACAACCACTTGGTAAGAAAAACACAAGGTAGTGACCATGCAACCATTTAACCCACTTGATTTTTTAATGCACAAACACTCCTTTAAAATATCCAAGTATAGCATCAGTTAACAGGAAAATTTAATCACCAACACAAGCACTAAAAAAACACAATTCATAAGCTCTTTAAACTGTAGAGGGTCATTAGCTAGACCAAAAGCGTATGAATACTAGGAAAACATACCATAATTTCTCTTGGTAAATAACTTAACCTCACCATTAGATAAACCATAATCAAGATATGGATAAAAAGTAATTTCCTCAAGAAGTGGCTTGGAATGAACCTGCAAAAAGGATCTACAAAACAAGATAAAGGTATTGTGCAGTTAGCAACATGTGAGCACTTATCCTTTTCCACAGTTGACCAACAACATTCTGAATTTTGCTCAACTTCCCTAATATCTAAGACGCCAAAAACTTCATGTGTCTCATTATCTTCATTGGGAACTTCATCATATTTTCTTCCTTCATTGGTATCCCAAAGTGGAAAAAAAACGTACTGCAAACTCAATGGATTATCAAACACTTTAACACCTTGACCAATGAGATTGTCTTATTCAAGTAAGGTGTCATCATCTTCTATACAAGGTTTAGCCTTAATTTTCTGCATGAAAGGATATATAAGACTAAAACAAGAAAGAGTTAGTGGATTGTCATATGAACAAGATTCATCCTCTCTCAAATTCCCTTGAATTTTTTCACTCAACTTATCTTGTCCCTCACTTTCATCATATTGTGGCAAATTGCTTACGTGAGAAGAACAACAAAAAAGGTTAGGTTCATTTCCAATTTGAGTTATACCTTCACTTAAAACTCTTGATTCATCAAATTGTGGCACAAGTTCATTTTTGTTTGCATCGACAAATAGATCATCGATAAGGCATACCACATGAGATCATCTTCAATGTATAATGTTAAAGAAGAGCTCCATAAAGGTCTATTTAATTTTTATTATTTACTTATCTTTCCTTTTTTCAGGGTGTCGTTATTTGGTACTTTTGTTGTTCCCAACTTCGGTTCGAAGGTATGTACAGGTTGGAAAAGAATCGGAGCTGAAAAGTGATATTGCCATTGCTCTCGAGTATTTTCATTTTAGATTGGATTTGTAAGGTTTTGGTCCTGACTATCTATTTGACTTGACCAAGTTGATTTGTTTTCCTTCCTTGCAAAGTATTTATTCTATTTTCTCTTAGAGTTTGTTCACGCTCAAAGTATTGTAGTAACTGTTTCAAGAGCAGAGAAGTAGCAAAATTAAACAACTTTCAATAAGTGTAGTTTCTGTAAATGGAGTCTTTTCCTTTGTTTTGGTATTTCGCTGGAATGCACTTAACCGCTGCATCAAGTTATTTACCTTAAAAAAATTACATTAATTTAATTCATTCTTTTCTTCAAAATTGCAAGTTATTTATACAGAGTCAGTAACTAGAGATTGTCGGAGTTAACTGAGTCATGTTCTTCCCAATTGAGAGGAATATTCCTTGAGAACTCTTATTATTATGAACTTACAGAAACCATATGAGATGCTTCTATGTGGATTTAATTTTCATTTGCTTTTTTTCTTTTACATATTGCTTTTTCAACCAAAAAAAAAAAATCATATGTATGTCTGGCATATATTTGTTGCTTTCAATTTTTTCGATTGCATGTATTTAGAAGAAGTTTCACGATCGCGCAAAGCGCGGGTAAATTTACTAGTTTAAATATAATTGTAATGGGTTTTCGCCATAACACCTAACTGTGTAAGTAAATATTTGATAAAACATTTCATGCCATTGCCAATGATGACGGGAGAAGAATGAAAGTTATTTTAACCGAAAGAGTACTACTTACCAATAATTTTTTACTAAACATGGGAACATTTTATTATCGGTTTGTACTTCTATCCAAACATATAGCCCCTCTGTCTCATAATACTTGTCATGCATGTTCCAGTTTTTCGAGAGTCAAATAAGATTAATTTTGACCAGCATTTCAAGATATATTGATATGAGAAAAATTATAACTCATAGTACTTTGCTGGTAATTTTTTAATATCTAAATTGTAAATTTAAAATATAAATTAATCCAAGCCAATTTAATTTCAAAATTAGTCAAATTGACTCTCGACATTCGAAACATGACAACTAATATTGGACAAAGAGAACTACTATTTCTTTAGTAAATTAATTTCAGCACCTAAAAGTATTTCACAGTATGTAATGTTTACCAGTTACTTTTAACCACCTAATTCAAATATGTCACATAAATTCGAACTAACAAGATTATACTTTTAACAATTAGCAAGGAGCTTAGCGAACCCAAAATCAGATGTATCGGAGTTGGTGCGATGTGTTCTACAGTAACTCACAGCCCTATTATTTAAACACACGTAGATTAGTTTTCTTTATCACTTAACCAAAAAAAGAGAGATCGGTACTTGTTTTAGCTTTGCTTTACTACTAAAATAGCAAATGAGCTACTTGTTAGGTGGCCATGCCCAACTCCTCCCAATATCCAAAAGCTCTAATTTGGGACTTCCATCATCAGTATCTGTGCATGGCCATTTACGCAAGATTTCAAACTCATTGAGTGTGGAAAAGCTTTACATGATGATGATCGTCGTGTCCAAATAATTCATCCAGAGCTTATCCCTAAACATGTAGCTATAACAATGGATGGGAGTAGGCGATGGACTAAGGCTAGAGGCTTACCTGTACTAAAAGGTCACAAATTTCTTGCGCCTAATTTAAAGAATATTTGTAATGTTTCTTCCAAACTAGGAATACAAGTGCTTACTGCTTTTGCTTTCTCTACTGAAAACTGGAATCGTTCCAAGGTGCGTGTTCTGTTACATAAGTAACTTTACATGTTTATGTAGAAGTATGTTGTCATAAAGATAATTGTTTTGTAGTTAATTATAACAACTCAAGCATGATTTATCCTTCATTTGCAATTTAATGGTGTCGGTTTTTCAAATTTCACCTTTGTTGTTGTACTACCTTGTATTTATATGATTTTGAATAATCATCTTTTTGCGTTGTTCAAGCATGACAATTTTATTTCGCAGGAGGAGGTTGATTTCCTGATGCAACTCTTCGAAGAGTTCTTTGAAGAATTTATGAGGTAATTTGTTTGGTATATTAAGAGTGTGTGCGTGTGTGTGTTTTTTGAGGCATAATACAATTAAAGGTTGTTCTCTCTAATAACTTAAGTTTTTATGTGAGATGGCCATACACTTTAATATGGTGTTAGGGCAGGCAGCTGTCTTGGGTTTGATTCTCATTGCGTCATTATCAAAATAAAGAATTTTCACGTACGCTCACGGAAAAGAAAAAAGAATCACGCCAAATACATGAGGGGCGTGTTGAGACATATATAATATAATTGAAGTATGTTTTTTCTATCAGATTAGCTTTTAAATAAGATGGTCATGCACTGCAACGTAGAAAGACAAACAACAACTAGGATCACAAAGAACCATTAAAACTTTCTTCAAGAAAGACTTAAAAATTGCGAAGAATTTAAGAATGAACGAAAGTGAGTAACTGGATTTTGGCAATAATCCCAGTGGTTTACCTTAAAAGATACATTAAAAGAAAATTATGGGAGTTTTGAGAAAACCCACTAACACCCACGAGAGGAAGAACACGTAATGATAATACATGGACTGAAAATTTCAAGAAAGAAATAGTCCTTCTATGAATAAATTTGAAGCGATTCGACCAATTATGAGGAAAGCTTAAACTCGAACTGATTTTCAATTTTCTCATTACTTTAAATGATCAACAGGTTCGGTCTACGAGTGTCTGTTATTGGAGATAGACCTAGACTTCCCATAACGTTACAGAAAAGCATAGAGTTAACAGAGAAGGCCACTAAATCCAACGAAGGACTTCATCTTATGATGGCACTAAACTATGGAGGACATTATGATATGTTACAAGCAACTAGGAGCATTGCCAGTAAAGTGAAGGATGGCATCCTACAATTAGAGGATATCGACAACAACTTATTCGAGCAAAAACTCTTTACTAAGTGTGCCAAGCTTCCCAAACCTTATTTACTAATAAGGACTGGTGGAGAACAGAGAATTAGTAACTTCTTATTGTGGCAGCTCGCTTACTCTGAATTGTACTTTACAAAGAAGCTCTTTCCTGACTTTGGTGAAGAAGAACTGAAGGAAGCCATACTTTCGTTTCAGCGAAGGCACAGACGTTTTGGTGGACACACATATTGAAACTCCTTTTATTAGTTTAAGGTTCCTAGTATCTCTTATAATTGTAGTTTTAGTATTTTATGATCTGCAATATCCTCTCAGCCAAATTGATGATTCGAAGCAGGAGACTTTTGATTTCTTTATGCAGCACCTCTAGTCTGATCTATTATGACCTTTGATGTGTATAGATAATGGGCGTAGTAATTAAAGTTCACTATGGAGATAAACAACTCTTGAGGCAATCCTCAATCTGTTTCTCCGAGATGGTTGTACTGTGGTTGTACTGTTTTACTAACACCATGATTTCCATCTTTACAGTTTCTATAAAGTATAAATCCCAAAAAAAATACTCATGCCGTTCCTTATTAAGTTTCTTTTTGGAGTAACATATCCATCAAGAAATTCAATTAATTGTACTAATTAAAGTGTTCATTTGACTACATTGTCCTCTATTTTTCCTCTTTAATATGCTAAAATTCTCCTAGAAAATGTAAAAGTTCGTTGAAAGACCTTTTTGAATAAGTTAATTCACACAATTTTTTGTAGCAAGGATAAGTTGGAAAAAGAAGAATAATGATTTCTTAATTTTTGAAAATGACACTTATTTTGGACTATTTTAAAAAAGACGAGAAAGACACTTAAAAGGGCCGGAGCGAGTAAATTCCCAACATATTCATAATGCTACACAAATTCTAAGCAGCAGCCAACAAGTCTCAGCACATTTTTGAGAAGTAATCGTTATATCTCGGTACGTATCGTTTAGCCATATAACTTTCAGAAAGGGGTACTTTCTTTTCAGAACGATTGTCCAAGCGAGAGCATTAGACGAGAGCTTGAAGAAGGACGCTAGAAGCACTCTACAGTCGTCACACAAGGCCAACGGACTTGCAATATGCGAGTAGCTTCAAGAAATTTCAGCTAATGGCATTGGCATCATAGCTTTATACATTGAGCATTATTCCGTAGGTCCTCCACTACTAGATCTCGTACTAGGTCTTTACTGCTCAAGAGACGAATTTCAATATACTGAAAGCTAGTTAGATTTCGGAGCTCTTCTATAACCAAAAGGTTCGGACATCTATTGAAAAATATTTGAGAGGTGAAACGAAAATCAAAGAATAATTGTTTAACTATATATGGCTTCACTGTGTCACTTTTGCTTTGTGCAGTCACAGAGTACTAGAAATTTTAGACATCTTTTGTATGCTCTATACCTGTAGAAGATGGAAGAACTTGTCCGTCATGTAGGAGAGAAAGAGGAAGAGTTCTACCGAAGAGACCAACGGAATCCACATGCCAAGCAACGAACTCTAAGAAGACTTCATGAAACACGTTTGAAGAACTGTCTGTGCAGGTAATTTGGCCCCCAAAAAATTGGGAGTTCATCCAGACGTTCCAAAAGCAACATGCTGCAGTGAAGTTTAACTCTCTGAGAAAATATTTCCGGAGTGGGGCTAGACGCCGGTGGCATAGAGGGAAATGATCAAGAATACGAAGGCTAGATATGTACATCTAATCCTAATCATCAGGATCCATTTCCTCGTCCTGTTCCAGGGATGGAATTGCATCAGTTCCATTGTATCCTTCGGATTCTGACTGCCCATCCAAATCAGTCTCATCTTCTTGAGAGTCAACTTCTTCAGCATTAGTCTCTTGAGTTTTTAGTTGTTGCATCCATTTGGGGCACTCGTCCTGCCCTTCAAACAACAGATGAAGATTGTTGTTCTTTCCTGAATGCACAATATCAGTAGCCTTGACAGTTGAACATGAGCATTCTGGAATAGGGTTAGAGAGGAAGAACTTCGTTTTTGATAGATCAGATCCATTCAGAAGGCCCTCTTCTGCCAGGCTTTTGTTGAGATGTTCTCTAACAGCGACGGTCCAATTACGAGGTGGATAATAGAGATGATCGATGGTATTATTAAAGAGCTCTGCAAGATGTTTCCTGCATATACAAGATACATTTTAGAAACTAATGGTAAAATAAAACAAAATGGATGACCACCAAACAAAGAAAGGACCAGGTGTTCTGTTAGTTTACCTGTTAGGCCGAAATGTTCTTGCAGATGCCATCTCATAAAGTCGGTGTCCCATCACCAAGCTCGCAAAATCAGGCCCATTACCATCATTGTCAAAACCAGGGAAAAAAACTTCAGCGTCCACTGAGACTATGTAATCAAGAGCATCCCATAGCAGTCGGTGTGCTTGCTCCCTCTGATCATTGGGAGAAGGTTCCGGTTCCATATCTTTCTCTGCAATCCACCCATACCAGCCTTCTTTTTCATGTCGATAAATGGGTCGACCAGGAGGAGGTGGTAGAGGCCTTGGGCGGGGCCCAGCCTTGTCCCATTCTTCTTTTAATTGATTTGCACTTTTTACTGTTAAAAGCTGATCAGGATCAGGAGTAAGGGGGGTTTCTGGGCCAACTAAATTGGCTAGCTCTTTTTTGCTGCACAAAGAGGTACGATCAACTAAATTGGTGTACATGGCGCGTAAAGGAATCATAACCCGTTGTCCGCCAAAGGTTTCAGAACCTGCTAGGTATATTCTTGTTCTAGGTGGATAACCCATGGCTCGAAGCAGAAGGCCAACCTAAATTTTGCAAGAATGTATAAAGAATTAAGAAATGAATGAGGACAACCATACATATTCACAATTATCCTGAGTCTGTAATTACAGAATAGGAGGATTAAAGAGTTTCTTTTGAGCCGAGGGTCTTTCGGAAACAGCCTCCCTACCTTCCAAGGTGGGGGTAAGGTCTGCGTACACTTTACCCTCCCCAGACCTCACGTTGTGGGATCCAACTGGGTATGTTGTTGTTATTGTTGTTGAGGATTAAAGAGTTGTAACCATAACATGAACACGATATCTACTTTGTCTCAAATTTCCCTTGTTTTCCTTTTCCTTTTTTCTCTTTCTAGACTAACAGTTACAATATACACGATGATTTCCTCTTTAAGGATTTTTCTGGAAAGAAAACAGGAGCAGAAAGCAATAAAGAACATCAGGTCAATCGGTGAGGTAATCTCTTGACAAAGGTGTTCTTTGCTAACCCTACCACAGACAAAGTCTTGGAATTCAGGTGGAGAAGGGTAGAGGAGCGGGCCCATTATCCACCAAGTTTCGAACCATACGTTACTGGCCCTCGGGGATTCCTCGGATATAAGATAAAGGTGTTTTTTGGTAACCTGCAGATCAGCTTTTCTTTATCTCGGTTCCTTTTCTTCTAAAGTGTTACTCTGACGAAAGCAGTTTCTCTATGATGCTCTTAAAGCCTCCCAAAATCAGCCCACCTTCCACACCCACACCTCTCGTCCCTAAATAAGATAAGATCTAGAATCATTGTATCTAAACCCACAAAGTTACATGCCCATTTGCGAAACGAAAAACCAATTAATATTACGAAAAAAATGATGATAATAAGTATAGAATCAAATAGGTATATTTAAGTATAAAAATCCCTGATGATATTGTTTATTACGTATTAGTCTTATTGTTAAATTGCTATTTTTGCATGATTGCTACTTCATCGCCCATTGATTGTGTATCCACTATCCACTATATTTTCTTCTCCTTGTAGCTGGAAGACGTCTTTTATGACGCATCATAACAAACTGTATTGATCTTTACAATGCCTTGATCTCTCAACATCAATTCGCAAGCTAATAAGGAACCCGCAATCTCTTCCCAGTTGTGAGAAAAGAATCTAGAGCTTAGGGATATGCAGACCCTTTGTCTTTAGAGAAGTCTAAACTGGAGATTAAACTATGAGAAGTAACAAAGTGCACTGCATGGATGCTATCTAAGAAGTGTCTGCATCAAAAGGTAGCTCTAGATGTAGCATATTGTATAAAGCTACTTACAAAAATTGTACTTCGAGCTAGACAAATAAACTTTCTTCAAAGATTTGAAGAGAATTCAAAAAGTACCTCTTCTGGCATGAGAGGGCACGACCCATTTCTCTTCCGAGCATGTGAGTCAACACTAAGTTCTTCACTGATAATTCCTTGTTTAATCATCTGAGCCCTCCTGTATTGTATAAGTTCTGTGTGAACATCCTACACCAACAGAAAGCAATAGGTTACATATGTCATGATATCAGTTGTTCTTAAATGAGGAAAAGGCATCATTAGGTTTATCAGACCGGATAGACTCAACAGATTAACTGCAGCAATACTCTCCCTTGCTTCGCACTGCTGAAATGCCTCTTTCTTTGCCCTTCTTATTTTTTCTTGCTCCTTTTCTCTTTTATATTCCCATCAGACCCTAATGCACAATTCTTGCATTTGCCAAGATTGAAAGCTACAGAAGGGAATTCAAGAATACAAGCTAGAGTTGATACTAGGTACTAGATAAGAAAAAGCACATGATACTTACGCCAACTTCTATTTTCATATGTGAGCCAAATAACCTAGCTTTGTCATGTATCATCCCCTGTTCTCAGCATTGATACCCACACCAAAATTCGAAGACTAATATAGCTTTTTCATGCTAATTTCCAGAATAAGTCACCAGAATTTACCAAATTAATCGATTTTCCAACAGAGATGTTCTGATTAGACAGTCCAAGTTCCTACACAGTGATCAGATTAAGAGAGTATATTAATAAAGGAGAAGTGAGGAACCTGAAATATTTCAGCACAACCATGATAGGCTAGGGCATCTCTCTTAAGCCCAGGATGATAGGCAAGGTAAGGTTGGCCTGAAGCTCGTAATCTGCAGAGAGGAATAAATATTTTTATCATCTGTTTACAAGAGATATAAAACTCTCCGCGCACCTGAAGAAAAAACGAAAGGGAAAAGAACGAGGCAAGAAGTTGATCACACAAACTTCCATTTGATACGTAATTTCATTTTGTTCAGTGTCCAGCACCAAGTGCTGGAAATTTGTATTAGAGAAATATACAAATACTCCGTTCATTTACTGCACGTGTAATGATCGGGAAAGTCTATAATAGTACCCACTTCATGTATATCCACCATGTTGCACCAAAGAGCAAATGAAAAAATGCGTTTATTTGAGTCTAAGTATGTAAATTTTGAGCAACCCGAGCAGAACTCAACTGCAAAAGACATCAGCAACTACCAATCTAATGAAGGATCTCACATGAAACAAACTATGGACAGCTGCTTCTGAACATAGACGAGTAAAGATTATGTCATAAATCATTGAACTAACATGTTTCTTATTTCTGGACTGGTAGAGTAATAATGGAGTGTATCAGAATCTGGCACTAAGTTAATGCCAGGGAAATACAAATTTGACCCATTCTCTACAAAGAGAGAAGATTCCACCTATATAAATCCTACTTCTGTAGTGAGTCTATAAAGTCAAGCCTACTATTTTCATCTTCAACATCCTGTAGACTACACCAAAAAGCCAAAAACCATAAGCAAATGTACTTAGTCTTCTGTATAGCCTCTATTATCCCTTCTAAGCATCTTGCATTCCTTTCCTTCCATATTACCCAACACACACATGCAGGCACTGTATTCAAAAATTTCCTCACTTGATTTACACACTCCCCTAACACCACAACTGGCTCAAAGATCCTTTACTGAATAACGCATGACAAAAGAGACCCTGAAAGTTGAAAAAACAGCTACCTGATCTGTCTTGCTACTTTGCATAGTAAAAAACAAGGCTGCCACTTTCCTCCTCACTATTGCACATAAAAATGAAGCATCTGCTACGAATAGACAACCCTCTCCTCTGTAGGTTGCCTTGGTTGAGGCAGGCATTGTGCAATGCTAATCCACATAAAACAAAAGACTTTGTAGGGAGCTTTCGACTTCCACAATTGCTTCAAAGGCCAACATGTGTTGTCTCCATCACTGTTAAGGATCTTATAGCAAGAGTTCACTGAGCACATCATCAACGTTAAGGATCTTATAGGGATCTGTCTGCCTAGTCCATATGGAAGTATCTATTTCTTTTTTACTGGTAAAGTAGTACTCCGTAATTGTATTAAACCAGAAAGTTGTCACTAAATTGAACTAACGTGTTTAGCTATTTCTTTAACCAGTACCATACATATTTGTCCTTTGTTAAATCAAAGAGCACATCATCAAAACATAAAGGGTGTCAAAAGTATGAATAATGTGAGTATGTAGGTTAGACTTGATGTTCTGTCAAACCTATCTAACTATCTATACGAAAGATATTCTTTCCTCAAATTAAAAGAATATATAATTTCATATTTCTTGAGCTCTTCTTTATACCGTTGAACCAAACTCCTATTCGTTTCATACCAAATTGTTCAAAAAATGCATAATGGGCTAGCTTTCCACACAGCTTTCCTCTCAGTCACTGTATTTCCTTATTCTCCAAAACAGTAACACACTACACCATGGAACCCAATCGATATCTTATGGAGAATACCACTTCCCATACTGTGAAGTCACTTTTACCCTTTTTTTGGTAAGTAGAGATTTTATTAATAAAGTACCAAGTTGGTACAGAAGAAAGTACAGGACCTAGCAGCAAACTCCTTCATCCATACTACATATTATCTTCTAGCAAGTGTAAAAAATCCGAATACTTCTCCATCCTATCTACAGTACTGCTATTACACCAAAAGTACAGATTTTTAATGCATTTGTTTTGTACTTTAGAAATCTGTAGCTTCTTCCCATCAAAGCACGCCTTGTTTCTTTCCATCCATAAGATCCACGTTATGCAATTGGGAATAGTTCTCTGTATTGGTTTAAAGCTCTTTTTAACCTCCTGAGATTGCCACACTACCAACAAGCTACTAATTTTCTCTGGTAACACCATAGATATGCCCATTATGCTAAAGAAAAGTTCCCTACATTGCCTTGAAAATCTGCAATGCAAGAAAAGATGTTCAACTGTTTCCTCTTCTGAACTGCAGAAATAGCATCTACTACACAAGGAAAAACCTCTCCTTTGTCACTTGTGCTGTGTTTGGCAAGCATATGCAACAGTAAGTGATTTGCCCCTTCTCCGTCTTCTTTGCACCTGCAAGTGAACTCACAACAATCCTTCCTCCTCCTCAGGTTGTCTGCTGTGAGAATTGAATTCCACACCGTACAACAACTTATTTATGTAACAGACCTGTATGATCCCATCAAATAAGTCCACACATTCCCCAAACATATTTGTCCAGTAATTATTATAACGACTTCAGCCTTCGCAGTGTTAGTATGACTAGTGTTACTAAAGGTCATCACTTCGTCGATTATTGAATAGAATAATCTCTTCAACCCAGGGGCGTATGAACATGGAGGGGTGGGTTCACATGCACCCATCCTCCCCTCCCTAATCCATGTATGTCATTATTATTTTTCTAATTCAGTACTTAAATTAGTAAGGGTGAACCCAAGCTCAAGTGAGCACTTCAGTTCATTGGTAAGCAGTGCACCTTTGCCAAATATTTTTGGAGTTCGATCCCTATTGCCTACACTGCTTTTTACAATTAATAAGTGGCACTTTTATTTAATCCCTTTTTACTTTATAAATAAATAATGGTGCACCCATATTCTTGAAATCCTGGATACGCCTCTGCTTCAACCTTTGCAGTGTCAGTTAGATTAGTGTTATTGTAAGTATCGGCCCATTGTTCAAAGCGACAGAGTGATGTGAAGCAAATGGTTATAGCCTCCTGTGAAACGCATACTTCAATGGCACAAAGTGGTCCTAACACGGGCAGTCACTCTGATTTTAGAATATGAAAAAGAGAGGGGGGGGTGTGTGTGTGTGTGTGTGTGTGTGGGGGGGGGGGGGGGGGGGGGGAGTGTGTAAAAGTTAAGGATCTTTTTCAATGTTAAGTAATAGAGCTCCAGTCCATGTGGAGCTTCAGCATCCTATTTGTCATCATTATCTTATTTTTCTTCTCGAGTTTGTGACCCATCTTCTTCTAATAGACTAATGCTACCGTTACTCAGCTTCATTTAATTCACGTCCCTTTTTCATCTCAAACAATGACTCTTTCTTTTTCTTCTAGTATGTAGTCATTTTCTTCTGTACTTTTGATTCGAGGCTTCGTATTTGCTTCCCTCTTCTGCTCTGTAAATACAATTAAGTTATGAAAGGAATTAAATATGAAATTGAAGATTGCACACTCATTCCATTGTACGGTTGTCAATTATAAGGCCCCCATCGATTTTCACTTAAAGTTATCCATTTTATGGTTGCTCATCTGCAACTTGAGAATCAATTAATGAAAGTTGTCTTTCTGTGGCCACCTTGAAATTACGTTAAATGATCTTAAAGTTGAGGAATTGAACAAATATTATCATTCTTGTTTGCGAAATTAGAAGTTTTAATTTCATTTTGATGCTATAAGTACCAAATCATATATTAGGTTCTTTTGTATTACGATAAACTTTTTTTCCGAATAACCGAGAATCCCAGAGGGCCAGAGGCTCATGGTTCAAAACTCTATGAAGAAAGGGTCCGCCCCTCTATCCTTCTCCACTAAAATACCAGGCATCCGTCTGCAGCAGGTTTCAAATCCGTGATATGCACTAAAACACGTTACGTGTTCTGCTCTTACTATTAGACCAAAGCAGTCTCAAGTTGTGCTCGCATTTCACTAAAACTTTCATAGTGTTGTCATTTTTCTTAACTTTGTTGCTTTCAAAAACATTGCATATGTCAACCCTTAGTGCAACTTAGATCTAAGCAAGCATATCCATAAGATTCATCTTAGAGCCCGTTTGGATTGGCTTCTAAGTTACCTATAAGCTGTTTTCAGCTTTTTTTGAGTGTTTGGCTGGCCAGCTTAAAGCCATTTTGTGCTTAAAATAAGTCCAAAAAATTAATTGGGCCCATTTGGCTTAGCTTATCTAAAGCAGCATATAAGTTGTTACCAGCTTATAAGCTGCTTTTTTTAAGCCCATCCAAACAGGCTCTTACTGGACATCATGATAATTAAAGGGAAAAAAAATTACACAGAACACACTCTTTAAGTCAACATTAGCTACAAATTCCCAGATAAAAACAATTTTATGTCAAAAAACATGAAGTGCTAAGATGATAACAATTAAGACGGCGAATATAGAGTACAAAAGTTTTCAATGCCTTACCTTTCCACCATGAGCTTTCCAAGAGCTTCAATTTCTGGGCGAAACTGAAGGGCATGAAATGCTACACGACATCTAAGCCTCTGATACTCAGCCATGCTAGGGGGAAGGATAGACTGAGAAGAATTTGAACTTGATTAGATGCTCATCGTACACCAAGACAAACTAAGCATTAGGCACGTAAATAGTAAACAGGGGAAAAATATCAATGGCATGTTAAACTCTCCTCTCAAGAAAATTAAACCCGAAATATTCTTAAATCAGAGGTCACGCGATTCAATGTTGGGCAACTAATTCAAATGATAATGGCAAAAATGCAGATGTTGTTGGGCAACTAACCCAAATGATAATGGCAAAGATGCAGATGCTTAGATGGATGTGCAGTCATACAAGATTAAAAATGACCACATTCACGGTAGCACACATTAAGGATAAAATGAGAGGTTGCTTGAGATGGTTTGGTCATGTCTTGCGCTGACCTGCAGATGCACTTGTCTGTAGATGTAAAGATGATGAGTGAGGTGTCAAGCGAATGAGGTAAACCTAAAACTCTTGTAATCCATGCAAACTTAGCTAAAGATAGAGCGCAATAGAAAAAAAAGATCTATATAGGTGATACTATTAGTAAGAAATATCTTTGGTCATGTTAGTATGTTTATATGTTTACTTTAGCTCCCCTATGCTTTCTAGGGATTGTTTAGCTCTAGCAGAAATTTTTATGCCTACAGAGACTACTGATGTTCTAATACTTCTTATTTTATTTTTGTTTTGCACATTATTGGCCTTAGATGAACTTAAACGGAGAAAGATGGTCAGTGAGAATTCATGTAACCGACCCCAACTTATTCTAACTGAGACCTAGTAGTAGTTGTTGGCTTGTTGCAGAGATTAGACAGAAATACGGGACATTTGTCCTAAAAAGAATGACACCTCTCTTTTTCTGGAAACTTTTCGATTTTACTATCACCATACCCTTAATGATATTACTTGTTGGAACCCACTTGAAATAAATGTTCATTCTTTTATAAGAAAAGAAGAATGAAACGACATATAGAACTCCCAACACCACTCATCAAAAGGATAATTGTGGTACAAGTTTAAAGATAATTTTGGTACTTTGCATATATTATTATATTTGGCTCACAAGTCAAATTTCCTTTAATTTCTTAAATTTTGTGTCCAATCAAAAGTCTTCACATAAATAGGACAGAGGGAGTACTTTTTGAACGATGTAAGGAAACAATCCATGATCCGAGATAATATTACATATTAAAGAGGGAAAATGTGTCCCCTCAAATGCCAAAGGGATGCATGAGCTTGTATTGCCCATTGACTACCAAACCCAGATCAAAAGCCACATTGATGACCTGAGTTTCCAATGTGGATGATATTGTTCATCCCTAGCACAAGCAATAGGGTTACTAATGACAAAATAACAGAAATATCGCATAATTTGCTACACCAGACAATTGATCATTCTGCAATGGAGTTAGAATTGTAAATTAGGCTTGAGTTACTTTGCAAACCAAATATCTACCTTAGCGAATAAGGATGATTTAAAAACATAGGTGCTTAACAGAGATGTTAGAAATACCCGGTTATAAATGGGTGTGTCAAGGGTATGATATGTTGGCAATACCCAGTTATAGATGGGTGTGTCAAATGATAAAAATAATTCTATGATCTATGTAAGATGAGATTGAAAAGAAGAGAGAAGATGACTTTCTGAGAGAAAGTTGGGAAATGACTAGGATCAGTTTCGGAGAGTGTTTGTTGATGTCTTGTGACTAGATAGAAGACAAAGTTTCTCTCTCCAGACCCTCCACACTAACAGTTATATTCCTCCTCACTATGAGCCCGTTTGGATTGGCTTATAGCTTAAAGCTGTTTGCAGCTTATAAGCTGAAAAAAATAAGTTGGGGTAGTCCAACTTATTTTTTTTGGCTTATAAGCTGTTTTCAGCTTATAAGCTGCTTTAGATAAACTAAGTTAAATGGGTCCAATTATTTTTTTGAGTTTATTTTAAGCACAAAATGACTTTAAGCTGGCCAGCCAAACACTCAAAAAAGCTGAAAACAGCTTATAAGCCAACTTATAAGCCAATCCAAACGGGCTCTATATCCATTTTCTATGTTCTTTCTTTTATGATTAAATATATAAAAAAGACAAGAATCATCCTGACTTCCTGAGCTCGTCTTCAAGCACTCAACAAGCAACTCCCTCTAAAAGTTGGTCGCTCTTGCCAAAAGTTAGGGAGCACAGTCATAAAATCTTTAGCAGCATATTCAAGATATGGTCAAAGTCAATCGGCGTACCAGTTGGACACCCATCTAACACCAACCCAGTAGTGCACTTCTTTTTAAAGAAAATCTCCATAGCATCAAATATAGTTAATATAGTTAGATATTTAGTAGTGTTTAAGCTTTTATCAGTGCGTAATCATTGCTTTTATTAGTCGTAAATGAATGTGGAATAATCTATTGTTTGTAATGTTAATAATATGAAAAGTGGTATTTTCATTACATTAAGTCTGTACAAAATATTACATATACAAGTCGATGTTGTGTTCCCTTAATTTTGAAAATTTCCGTGTCTTCAAGCTTATAAATGTACAATTTATGCTATGATTTGAAAAAGGATCCAAATATCTTACAACTACTAAATACAATTTAATACACATCTAAGATTGCTATGGCTTGCAAAACAAAATAGAAGGGAATTAATCATACCTGAAGACATCCTCCATCTGTCAATATTAATCCGATAACCTTTCCTTTCTTCAATCTAGGTAATACTTCAGAAGTATAAAATTTTAGAGAAGCAGAACTTTTGGGCTTGAAATGTTGGTACTCTTTCCGCCTCCTAGCCTCCCTCAATATAGGTGGAAGACTCTTCACAATGGTGACATCATTTGCTAAGGCTGCTATAAACTGATCCTCATTATAGAGGTATGAAAAACTCTTGAACTTGGAACTGCAGAGTTTATATATAATTTAAAATTCAGAAATTTCAATAAAGCATCATAAAACCCCTCCTTATCTATTAAGCAAATTAATCAGGACCTGATGCCTTTTGAACGAGCACTTTCTTGGATCTCTGGGATTACAAGGGTGGCATTCAGAAGCCTCGATATGGCGACCAGATCAACAATCTATTAGAAAAGGGTAACCTGTTAGGAACTCTTTACCGAACAATTTGGTGCAACAAGGTAGAAGTCCTTTTAACAATATAATGAGCATACCGAGTTACTGATCTTCTCAAAACTACCAGAAATTTTTGCATAGATGAAGCCATTGTTTTGATCAACTGCCACTGAAACCGTCACAGAAAAGGTGAAAAGGAAGAATCAGTTTCAACCGATGATGGAGGTACTTAACATTGTTGTTGAAACAAAATACAGTTAACTATAAAATGGCGACGGCGGTGAGTCAATTTCAATTTAGACATAGGCAAGCCCAGAATCTCCAACCTTAAAATAAGTAACTAGAAGTGTAGACCATAACTGCCATGTCTAAACTGTCTGCTTACATAATCCAGAAAGCAAAAGCAACAGCACATTAAACTTTTTAGTAAAATACGGTACTCCCTCCATTCCATTCTATATGGTACTCTTTCATTTCCTATTAGTTCCACAAAGAGTTATATCTTTCTATATTTGGAAACATTCCCACTTTACTTTAAAGGCATGCTCTTATAAGAATTGACATTGCACGTTGTAGACTACAAGGTACTAAGAGTACTTATGGTATGTTATACAACTTGCTTACGTGTCAAAAGCCTTTACTTCTTCCTTAGACTCCATGCCCGATCAAATACCATCACTTTGTCAAATAATGGAGGGAGTAGCTTTCTTTTTTCAAAAATGCTTCCTGAGGAAACTACCGCTGCTCCATTACCATCATCAGATGCCATAAGCTAATCTCTCCAATACCTTCATTTTCTTGCTTTATACATAACACATTATATTGCATTATATTCATTGTGTTTTCAACTTTGCAATTCATCATTATATATGTGCAAGTAAAGTTAAAGAAGAGCACAAAAGAGGGATTCATAAGAAGAAAATATCAAATACATAATCCAGTCAGCATCCTGTGAGTAAAAGAATTGTAAATAACTAAAAGAATTGCCAGGATTACCAGGATATGTACTTCTTGGATTTGGATAAGGGTGCAAGGGTTCCAATGACTTCACATTTCCCCACAACTTGCGAAATCCAGGACCCTAATCAAAGTTTTCAACATGAAAATATAAATACAAGCATAGTGTGATGAAATTAACCTAAAAAGATGTAGTATTGTATTGTCAAAAGATGTATATACCATTAAACAACGAAACAATCGATATTTGGATTATGACCCAAAGTGTGTAAAAATCATCAGAAACCAGGCCCTATTTTGTTGTTTTTTGGAAAGTTGAGTCTTTGTTCGTCAACGAGGAAGAAAGAATCCTGCTTTATTATCCTAAGAGGTCAATCTCATATCCTATCGCCTTGTAGAGAAAAGTCTCTGCCATTACTACTTGGGATTAGCCATGAGAAGTACATTCCTAATCAATTAATATTCCTTATCAAAAACAATAGATATTTGGATTAGTACTAGAATCAATATATAATAAAGTTCCCTATCTTTTTAGTATATAACAATATACTTGTTGTTTTGCTTCAAATTCTTTTATTATCGAGCCGAGGGAAACAGCCTCTCTATTCCACAAAAGTAGGGGTAACATCTGTGTACATCCTACCCTCCCCAGACCAAACTTGTGGGACTACACTGGGTATGCTGTTGTTATTGTTGTAGTATATACTTTTTGAAAACACAATTGAAATTCTGGTTAATGGTGCTGTTTGTAGAGAATCTTATAAAATTCACTGCATGGTTATATGTCACATATACAGGGCTTTTCAATAAAATCATCAACTTTTTTATCAAAAACATAAGCACAGGGCAAACAAATAAATCAATATAATAGATGCAGCATTACATAAAGCACTAGAAACAGTAGACAAAACAGAAACTGGTTTTTTTTACCTTTCTGGAGGATAAAGTAGGAGTTAAATCCTCAGTAAAAACGGTAATAGCGGTGTATTGTACAAGATCAGAACTGGACTTTGCAAGGAACAAATGAACCAGCAATGAAACAAATGATAACACAAATCCCCCTAATGCTGCCCATTTTATTTTCGATTTCATCTCACACAATATAATTTAACACACACAAAATCTGCAAACTCAATTTATTAACAGAAAACAGATGATTCAGCTGAAGTCAGGGGAATTAGATCAAAGAGTTGGAAGAAATTAAAGAATTGACTGTTAGAAAAGGAATATAAGTATAGAGGGGTTAATTGATTATGAAGGTAACTTTATTTGGAAGAGATCGAGGGAAAGAAATAGAATAGGAACAAGTTAATTGAGAGTTGATCTATAGTTAGAGGGGAGAGAGATTAGAGAAGGGTTTAAGGGGAATTTGGGAGATGATTGCCAGGTGACAGATTTCATCTTCTGGTAACGCCACTCAGGCATGACATTAGGCAGCAGCTGAGTTCAGACTTGCAACAAGTTCGAATGCCACGCCATAAATAAAAGTCAAATAAACAGAACAGAACAAAACAAAACAAAATTGAAGGACAAACAAACAAAAAGACTGCAATTCAATTTTTTTTTTTTTTTTAAGTATCGTTGGAAACAATTATACTTTTAGTACATAATTCTTTTCCTTTATTTTTTGATAAGATTGAAAATTTTCAGATTGTCGTGTATTGCTTTTAAATTTTAGAGGGTTTGCAAATTTATCGAGAAATAGTCATGCGAAAATAGTGCTTGCACAAGAATATTTGTAGCTAAAACACAAAATTTTGATTAGTGAAATTCTAGTCTAGCACAATATGATGGAGTTTGGACATTTTCTAGAGTTACAATTGTAGTTCAAATTATAGGAAAAAATTCAAAAGTTTTGAATCATGGTTGTTCAATCTCGAGCATTTCTGCAGTTTGAAATGACACTGAATAAATTTGTCATGGAATTTGAACTTATAAAGGTTGAGTGAAATATAATGTTAAATGATTATCTCACTAGCGATCCCTTGTAGTAAAAAGGTATCATTATTGAAATAATGATAAAATTTATTTTAAAATAGATATCATGAGTAAAATAATATGAAATCACTCATGATATCTCTTTTGAACTCTGTATGTCCTTGAGTTTTTGTTAGAATGTGAATTTCACCATATCTATGCATTCAATTGAGAGAAAAGAGAGCAATTCTAGAAGAGGAACATTGGAATAGAAGTCTAATTTTCATTCATGAAGGAAATGAATATATACACCTCATAACTGACTAAGAGAGGAAAGAGAAAATATATAGACTAGTTAAATACACATGTGGGGTCCGCTACAACTAACTTCACTACCACTAATCACCACTTAGCTGTGGCCAGCTGTCACGGCTGTCACTATCAACTAACTAACCACTTTGCTAACAACAATGCTAACCATTCGACTGATATCCCAAATATTCCAATACTCCCCCTCAAGTTGGAGGATGAAAGACATTGAATACTTCTAGCTTGTTCATCAGATGATCATGATGAGATCTAGTTAATGCCTTTGTGAGCAAGTCTGCTTGTTGATCCTTAGTGTTCACATAAACAGTCTCAACTAAGCCTTCTTTGATCTTATCCCTGATGAAATGATAATCTATTCTGATATGCTTGATCCTCTCATGAAATATAGGATTGGCGGCAATCTGCATAGCAGATTTACTGCCACTAAAGACTGTAACTGGTTGCACAATGTTGACTCCTAGTTGTTTGAATAAGCCAAGAAGCCAAGTAACTTCTGTCGCACCAGCTGCTAAACTTCTATACTCAGCTTCCGCTGAGCTTCTTGAAACTGTGCATTGTTTCTTGGACTTCTATGAGATGAGAGAATTCTCAAGTTTGATGATGAAACCAGTAGTTGACCTTCTAGTATTAGGACAAGCTGCCCAATCAGAGTCACACCAATATGATATAGTTTGAGTAACTCCTGCCTTCATCAAAAATCCTTGACCTGGAGCACCTTTCAAGTACCTAATAAGTCTGATAGCAGCTTCCCAGTGAGACTTCTTTGGTTTCTTCATGAATTGACTCAATGCTTGCACAATAAAACTGATGTCTGGCCTTGTTATAGTGACATACAATAATTTCCTAACTAGCTTTTGATATGCAGTGACATCATCTAACAAAGAGTTACCTTTAATACCAGTTAGTTAATCATACTCCACAGTAGTGAATTTCTAATTCACCTCCAATGGTGTTGCTGTAGTCTTAACTCCACTCATCCCCCAATTTTGAGATCAAGTCCAGCACATACTTCCTTTGTTTCAATAAGACACCATGTTCAGATATCATGACTTCAATTCCAAGGAAGTATTTAAGTTCTCCCAAGTCTTTTACCTTGAATTTCTGATGCAGAATTCCCTTTGCCTTGTTAATCAAGGCTGTGTTACTACTTGTGATGAGCATATCATCCACATAAACAAGGATGATCACAATCTCTTATGTGTTTTGCATAGTGAATAAAGAGTAATCATGATTACTCTGGTTGAATCCAACTTCCAAAAGTGCCTTTGTCAACTTAATGTTCCATTGCCTTAAAGTTTGTTTAAGTCCATATAATGACTTAAGTAGCTTACACACCTTTTTCTCCCCTTGATTCCTAAACCCTTCTGGCATTTCCATGTACACTTCTTCATAGAGATCACCTTGTAGAAAAGCATTGTAAACATCTATTTGGAATAAGTTCCATCCTCTTGATACTGCTAGTGCAATTACAAACCTTACTGTGACCATTTTGGCCACAGGAAAGAATGTGTCATGATAATCTAGTCTTTCTTTTTGACTATATCCTTTTGCAACCAACATAGCTTTGAAGCTTTCTATTTCTCCATTTGCCTTATACTTGATCTTGTACACTCATTTTGATCCAACTGTGTTCTTTCCTTTAGGCAGATTCACTACCTTCCATGTATTGCTGTCTTCCAAGGCTTTGATCTCCAACTTCATAGCATCAACCCATCTTGTCTTGAGCTGCTTCCTTGAAATGAGTAGGTTCCACTAATGTGGAAAATTTGCCAGGTAACTTCTATATATGGGAGAAACAGCTTCATAGCTCAACTGTTGAGATAGAGGATATAAGTAGTTTGCAGCTTTCTTGGTGACTACATAATCCTTCTGCCAAACTAGTTCTTGAACCCTTCTAGTTGACCTCCTTGTTTATGCTGGAACTGTGGTCTCCATATGTGGTTATGGCATGACATCCATCTTATGGTTGTCATGCAAAGGCTCATCATGAAATTCTTCTTGTTCCACCTGTATTTGCATCTCCTGATTATGTGAGGACATAGGACTTGGTGTATCACCATCAGCATTATCACCTTGTGCCTCAGAAGTGCCAACTTAGAGTGCAGTGTCATTAGCTTCCAAATTTGGGAGTTGTTCATGGCCATCATGATGATGATCAGTATCATCAACCATCTCAGCAACTCCACTATCATCATGATCAGCATCATCAAACACCTCATCAACTCCACTAATAGGTGACCATGCTGGATTATGAGGCACGTCACATTCATGAGTCTTGTGAATATTATCACAATTTGTCCTTGAGAATGGGAACACAGATTCCCTGAACCTCACATCTCTACTGACAAAAAATTGACGTGTCTTCAAATTCATCAGTAAATAACCCCTTTGTGTCTCAGAGAAACCCATGAGGACTGATGGAGTGGCTCTCGTGAAACTTATCAGTTCTAGGCAAGATTGTGGCATAGCACAGGCATCCTAAAACTTTGATGTGAGGTAAATTCACTTTCCTCTTGTGTAGCAATTCATAAGGAATTCCTCCATTTAGTGCCTTGGATTGCATCCTGTTCATCAAATAAACTGCACCTTTGATGCATATCCCCCAATATCTTATTGGAAAGCTAGCTTAAAATCTTAAAGCTCTAACTGTGGCAAGGATATATCTGTGCTTCCTCTCAACAATGCCATTTTGTTCGGGGGTATACACACAGCTGCTTTGGTGGATAATACCATACTGCTGCGAAAGGTTATTGCACTGTGAATTGAAGAATTCAGTGCCATTATTTGACCTGATAATTTTCACCATAACTCCAAGCTGATTATTCACTATAGCTAGAAAAAACTTTAAGGCTACAATTACTTGAAACTTCAACTGCAAAAAATACACCTAAGTGTATCTAGAATAATCATCAACATCAGTAAGAAAATAAGATTTCTTATCAGGAGTAGGAATTTTATAAGATCCCCAAAGGTCCATATGTACAAGCTGAAATGGAAATTCACTTCTTGTATGACTAGTAGGAAATATCATTCTAGTTTGTTTAGCAATAGGACAAATAGAACACTTATCATGTAATGAATCACTAATATCTTATTTCACAACATTTATAGCTTCTATGTGCTTCATGACAACTTGTGATGGACAACTAAGTCTCATGTGCCATAACTTGTACCAGTCTTCATGTGCAACTGAAATTGCTACACTTATTGCATTCCTCTCCTTGACACATGCATTATTGATTCTTAGTATATACAATCCTCCAGATTCCTTACTAATTCCACTCACCCTGCCACTGCAAAGATCCTGAAACACAAAAGTGAGGGAAAAAATTGACAAAGCATGAGAGTTCCTTGGTTAATTTTGACACTGCTAGTAGGTTGAATCTAAAATCTGGTACATATAGTACATTTGAAACTGTTCCCTTTTCAAACACGTTTGTATCACCAATATGAGTCACATCTGTCTTGTCTGCTTTGAGTAAGTGAACTTTGTGGTTGTTAAAGATATTCACCTTCTTATTTTTATGTAATAAATCTATGTCAGCTGCAATATAATGTGTTGCTCCAGAATCTATGATCTATTCTCTAAATTTACCTTCACTTAACAATTCAAACATCATACTAGTGATATTACCTGTCATGTTTGCCTGTTGTTCTTTTGCATTCTTATTCAACATAGTCAAGATTTGCTTGTATTGTTCTTCTGTGAAGTATGGTCCTCTTCCTTCAATAGTACCACCAGCACTAGTGTCACACCCCTACTTGATGGGGCATGATGGGCACCCGACCCTTACTTAGGGCCGAGCGAACCCGCTGATCCTCGTGATACTCATAATCTTACTGGACTCTTAAATCATGAAATGAATGCATAAGGGAAGCTTTTCAAAGAACAACATGCTTTTCATCTTTCTCAAATCAAGTAAAATCCGTAATCATATGAAATTTGTAACATAATGCATAATGATACATCGGCTTACAGAGCCGCTTACAAGACTGACATACTATATACGTGACTCTGTCTGCAAAGTCTTTAACATGAACCAAGATACCATAACATAGATACTGCGACTCGGCGGAAGATTCCGGAAGGAAAATGGAGCTCGCCAATCCACCGGAACATCTTCTACTCATGCCGTATACACTGCGTGGCATGAAACGCAACCTCCCATAGAAAGGGGTCGACGAAATATGTCTGCAGCATGTGTAGCATGAAATACAAAAAACGGGATCATACCGAAATAAGGAGTATAGAGTCATCGCTTGCCTCGAAACATAAATCATGCATGTCAATATCATATCCAATTCATTATGGGACCGAGAGACATAAGTAAATAATCATCATGTACATATGCATGTATAACGTGTCCCGCCCTACAGTGAGGGACTCGGAATAAAATCATCAAATACATGTACATATAACGTGCCCCGGCCCTCAGCGAGGGACGCGGTAAATAAAATCATCGTATACATGTACATATAACGTGTGCCCTCTAGTGAGGGGACACGGTGAACGAAGTCATCATATGCCATCCCGGCCGCCTCCCTCATATCATCATATCATCATCATATCATATAACGTGCCCCGGCCCTCTAGTGAGGGACGCGGTAAATAAAATCATCATATACATGTACATATAACGTGCCCTGGCCCTCTAGTGAGTGACGCGGTGAATGAACTCATCATATGCCATCCTGGCTGCCTCCCCCATATCATCATATCATCATCATATCATATAACATGCCCCGGCCCTCTAGTGAGGGACGCGGTGAATATCATATACATATAACGTGCCCCGGTCCTCTAGTGAGGGACGCGATGAATAATGCAGTGGAGTTGCGCATGAATACATGCCCTGGCCCGGGACGCAGTGAAAGAAGTAATAACGCCTAGCACGAGCGAGTAGTGAGAAACCATATGCATATAAATCATCATTTCGGACTCGATAGATAAGTAGTAATCACGCTCGAGCATTAAAACGATAGTCATATTAAATCCGTTCTAAATGCCATTAGGACTACGTTAAAGAGAGTCTTAGAGATCATAGACATGTATCAAACCAATCCGAGCCCGCCCATGAAAGTTACGGGCATTATTCATTATAGAATCCTTTACGAACGTATCAAAGCAATACGAGGTCGTCTATGAAAGTTACGGACATTATTCAACATCGAATCCTTTAGGAACAAAACTCTTTATGCAACATTTACTATCCAATCATACAAAAGACTCGAGAACAATAGCTCGACCATATTAGGAAGGCTAATATCAAGAAGTGAATAAGAATCGTAGACATGCTCAGATCTTAAGAATGGAGTTACCCCAAGGCTCGTATCATATCATATATGGAGTTACCCCAAGGCTCGTATCATATCATATCTTACTTACGTCTAAGACATGCCAAAAGAAAGAAGGGATAAGCTTTACATACCTGGAAAACAAATTCTCGACTTTCGACCTATTTCCTGTCTTGCAATTCGCTTAAGAATTATTCGTAGCCTCGTAATCTACATATAGAACCACCCATAATATCGTTAGGATTATCGTCATACGCTCGTCTTAAACACTTAAGGAAAGTCCTTTTAAATTCGAAATTCGGGCAAAGCATTTCCCCGTTTATGTGACTAGCCCGAAATTCCAATTCAACAACCAAAAACATCAACAACAATACCAACAGTAATAACATCATTTCCAACACCAACGTATGCCATAAAATGACCTTACCATTTTGTTTTCTAAATTTTGACCCAACCAACTTGGAATACGACTAATTAATAACTTTATTTCCGTAAAGAAGTCGAAATTAATACTAACAACATCAATAACAACATCCTCAACATCGTACAAGACAAATATATGTATTTTCATCCAAATTTCTCTTCAATCCTCAATCCATAAATCAACAACATCAACACAACACACCATAACCACTATTCTTGAAATTATTCCTTAATTCATAGTGATAGAGAAAGAGATTCAACAATTCATACCTTATTTTTATGAAGGTAGCAAATTCTTCACTATTTTCTTGTTCCCAAGCCACTCCAACATCACACGAAATTATATTCGCGACTACGCGTTGGCCGGACCTCGATTGATATTCCGTAGCTTGAAATTTTGCCCAAAATCTTCACTTTTATGTGAGATTAAGAGCCCTTTTGTGTGCTGAAAATTCTGGAACATTTTGGACCATTTTGATGCTTGAAAAATGAGATTTTTGGCCCTTTTTATAACGGTTAAGTCGGGCATACCGTAGCGCATCAGTAGCAGCTTCGAAGCGATCACCGTAGCGGTGCTGTTTTTGCGCGACAGTTCAGTTTGTAACGTCTATAATTCTCTACTCCGATGTCCTATCGACGAACGGTTTGTTGCATTACAAACTAGACTCGACGAACTTTATTTTAGGCTTTTGTTTCACCTTAAAACTCCAAAAATACTAGGAGATATGCGCCTCCAAAGTTGACTAAAAATCCACCCAGCATTTCTCAAATTTTCGTCGAACTTATTTGTCTTCAATTTACTCAACCTCGAAATATTCCGAAACTCTCCATATATGGTATTTGTCATTCATTATACTAATAATGGCCATGTTCTCGTGTTTCAAAATACTCTTTCCCGATTACGACTTACGAGGTCGTAATTCACCTTTTTTCTTCGTTGTTACGCACTTTCCATGGCTTGTGCCTTTCAAAACATCATGGGCCGTCTCCGACACTCCATTTCTACGATGAGGTACATGTCATACTTATGCTCTTGAAAACGCGGGGTATAACAACTAGTTGCATTTTGATTAGGTTGAATTACTCCTAAAAACCAACCAGTTCCAAGTCCTAAGCCATTGTTCGCATTTGCAAGATTCTATATTCTTCTTGCAAATGATCCCTTCCCAGATCCTGATGCATCATTCATATTGACAAACACTTGATTGTTTGGAAAATGTTGTCCTCTATCTCTACTTCTATAACCACCATTTGTATACTTCTTCTTACTTTTCATCTCAACTGGATAACCAATAAGCTTCCAACACAGATCTATTGTGTGTCCCTTCATGTTGCAATGCTCACAATATAAGGATTGTTTCTAGTTTTTGTATCCTTGACCTCTACCAGCTTGCATAGCTAAGGGTTCACGACCTCCACTTCCATCAACAATTTTGTGCACTAACTGATCTCTCACATTCATCCTCAATCACCATGGCATATACTTGCCCAATAGAAAGTGACTCAGATTTAAACAGTATTTGTCTCCTAGTTTGGTCATAAGAGTCATTTAAACCATTTAGAAACTGGAGTACTTTTTGATCCTGGAGGTGTTGGACGTAGTCCTTAGACTTTGGACATCCACAATTAAGACTAGGTGTGCACATATCATACTCATCCCATAGTTCCTTTAATTTTGAGAAATAAACTCTGAAACTGAGCTTGTACTTTGAGTTATTGTTGTTATTTCCCTGCGCAACTGAAAAATCCTAATTCGATTTACCTTGTTGAATCTCTCCTTCAAGTCTTCCCAAACAGCATGACAAAATGCTATTCAACAGAACTTTGCATACAGAACTCATAATCCAAGAGTGCACAATTGCATCACATTTCTCCCATTGATTCTTCAAATCCTTGTACGTCTCCTTCTACAAGTTCCATCAATGAAACCTATTTTCCCCTTTCCTCGAAGAGCAAGTCTCATCGGACTACTCTATAATCCATAGTTCTCAGGTCCAGTTAATTGAACCGAAATTAGTGTAAAACCAGACGTATCTGAAGGTTGAAGATAGAGAACATGATTGTGATCGATTTCCACCATTGTTGATGCTTTGATTCAGTTTTGAGCTTCGTAAGCTAGAATTGTATGAAGTATACTGAATTCAGCTTCAATTCTGAGAGATTGAAGTAATTGAGATAGAGATTTCAGTTTTCGCAATCTAAAAATTGTTCGAATTTGCTACTACATCGACTACTATTTAGAGACTTAGAAATGCGATTTCAATGAGTTAATTTGATCGATAACTGCTTTGATACCGTGTAGAATGTGGATTTCACCATATCTATGCATTCAATTGAGAGAAAAGAGAGCAATTCTAGAAGAGAAGCATTGGAATAGAAGCTCTGATTTTCATTCATAAAGAAAATGAATATATACACCTCATAACCGACTAAGAGAGGAAAGAGAAAATATCTAGACTAGCTAAATAAACATGTAGGGTCCACTATAACTAACTTCACTAGCACTAATCACCACTTAGCTGTGGCCAGCTGTCATGTCTGTCACTATCAACTAACTAATCACTTTGCTAACTACAATGCTAACCATTGACTGATATTCCAAATATACAACTAATATCCCAAATATTCCAATAGTTTCACCTTCTGAAACTCCATGACTTAGTCCTGGTGTTCAAACAAGTCTTGTTGTAAGTGAAACTCTCAAGGACTATGTCATGGAGTTTAATAAGATTCTTGAATTTTGAATTAATAAAAATAGAAACTTCTTGAATTTTAAAAAAAAAAATTGAACTATGTCAATTCGACTTCCGAAACATTTTCTGGAGTCCCTGTATTTCAAGTTGCGGGGTATATTCAAAGTTTTAAAGCTTTTCGTGTTACTCTATGAATATGACCATTCAAATGAAGTTTCCGTATTGAGAAGTGGCTAAAGTTTAATTAATTTTAAAATGTTAACCAAAATTTAATCAAGGGTTCAAAAGGTGGTTATAGGTCCATTCCTCTCTTTTTTCCAAAGTTCTCAAATTTGGCACTTGAAGTAAAATTAGTGGAGTGTTCAACCAATCTTAAGTAACTCTCTCAAACATGGAGATAACGTACAAGCATTTGTTTTCTATCTCCTTGAGAATTTATTACTCATAGAAGTACGCACACTTGATAATTGCTTCATTATTGTGAAAAGTATCATCGAGATGCTAAATTTAAATTACGTTATGTGGTAGATTACTCATGTTTATAATCTATCGGCCAAATCTTGTTGTAGTGCGTGTTTGGATTAGTTCTTCAGAAAATGTTTTGGATTAAAAAAAGTAGTATTTCTTTGTATTTTCGAAACTAAACTCTCTTCTTTGACCAAAATGCATACTAGTCTTTGAAAAGCATATCTGAAAAAATTTGTTTAAACCAAATGGACTAGGATGTTAATGACCTCATGAAATCTTTCACATAAGTTAGCAGAAGTTATGGGCCTTAACGACATATCCAATATCAAATTTCTCCATCAAAAGTTGGGCTTTGCTGTTCGGCTTGATGGAAAAAAATGGGAAAAGGGCACGGTACCATTTATCTCGGGAAAAACTACGTATATATACATATTAAGGAGAAACATTTACGAAACGTGACGATAGTTTTCCTTATTTACAAAACATAACGATATTTTACGAAACATGACGGATTTTCATATATTTTTCGTTTTATAATTTTATTTTCAGAAAATAATTTTTTTTTACAAAATATTTTTTTAAAAAAAAATTATTTATACTTTTAAAAAATAATTTTATATTTTTTTTAAAAAAATTAATTTTTTTTCGCTCAAAAGCTTAAAAAATTGCCTCAAATTTTTGTGTATGAAATGTGTATGTGTAAGCGAAATTTTTAATATAATCTTTCATACACAAAATGTGAATGAAATTCTAAGTCTTGAGCGACATATACACATTTCATACTATTCTCATACATAAAATTTTGAGCGTAATGCTTAAGCCTTAATGAAGATATACACATTTCATACATTTTTCATACACAAATTTGAGCAAATATTTTAAGCCTTGAGCAAGATATACACATTTCATACACAAAAATTTAAGCAATTATTTTAAGTTTTGAATGTTGTATCAAAGTTGTATACAATGTTGTTGTAGTTGTATTAATTTTGGATAAATCTAACATGAACATTATACACGAAAATGTGAGCGAAATTCTAAGCCTTGAGCGAGCTATAAATTTCATACCATTTTCATACATACATTTTTGAGGTGATTTTTTAAGCCTTGAACGAGATATACACATTTCATACAGTTTTCATACCGTTTTCATACACTAAATTTTGGAGCGATCTTTTTAAGCCTTAAGCGAGATATACACATTTCATACAACTTTCATACATAAATTTTTGAGCAAAAAAGATAAAAAATAAAAAATAAAAAAATATTTTTTAAAAAAAATAAAAAATAAATTTGTTTTTAAAAAGTATGTTTGTTATAGGATTTTTAATGTTATGTTTTGTAAATAGAAAACTATTTATATATATGTAAATATTTCTCCTTAATATGTATATATACGTAATTTACCCTTTATCTAGTGCTTAGTTTTAAATTTCTTTTGTACGTGTACCATTTCAAACAACTTCCGATATACGATGTCTGGAATTAGTTTAGAAAAAGTTTAATTACAAACACAATGTTTGATGTTTCATTATGGCTGAAGTTCAGGCACATATGACTGAAATTCAGCCATTTATTCCTCACTTCAGCCATTTTTTCTTGAAGTCACTACAAGAGAGTACAAAAATG
This sequence comes from Lycium ferocissimum, assembly GCF_029784015.1. NCBI lineage: Eukaryota > Viridiplantae > Streptophyta > Magnoliopsida > Solanales > Solanaceae > Lycium > Lycium ferocissimum. Next base: position 23,401,997 of record NC_081345.1, on the reverse strand, counting down.
GCAATAACTCTTTTGGCAACAAAAATAATATAGTTGACAAAATTCAATATTTGGTAACAACTTAAAGGGTGTTTGGGAAAGAGAAAAAGCGTTTTTAAGTACTTACTTTTAGGTCAAAAGGTACAAAAATAAGCCAAAAGCCAAAAGTTGGGTATTCCTAACTTATGGCTTTTAGCTTTGGGAAAAATATGTATATATACATATTAAGGAGAAATATTTACGAAACGTAACGATAGTTTTCGATTTACAAAACATAACATTACAAACCCTATACAAAACATGTTTTTTTTTTTTAATTTTTTTTAATTTTTTTTTTAAACAAATTATTTTTGTAATTTTTTTTAAAAAATTAGTTTTTTAAAAAATATTTTTTTCGCTCAAAAATTTATGTATGAAAGTTGTATGAAATGTGTATACTCGCTCAAGGCTTAAAAAGTTCGCTTAAAATTTAGTGTATGAAAACGGTATGAAAAATGTATGAAATGTGTATATCTCGTTCAAGGCTTAAAAAATCCGCTCAAAATTATGTGTATGAAAACGGTATAAAATTTGTATCTCGCTCAAGGCTTAAAATTTCACTCACATTTTCGTGTATAAAGTTCATGTTAGATTTCTCTAAAATTAATACAACTACAACAACATTGTATCCAACTTTGATGCAACATTCAAGACTTAAAATAATCGCTCAAATTTTTGTGTATGAAATGTGTGTATCTTGCTCAAGGCTTAAAAAGTTCGCTCAAATTTTGTGTATGAAAAACGCATGAAATGTGTATATCTCAATCAAGGCTTAAACATTACGCTCAAAATTTTAGGTATGAGAATGGTATGAAATGTGTATATCTCGCTCAAGATGGTATGAAATGTATATGTATATCTCGCTCAAGACTTAGAATTTCATTCACATTTTTTGTATATAAAGTTCATATTAAGTTTCTGAAAAATTAATACAACTACAACAACATTGTAACAACTTTCATACAATATTCAAGGCTTAAAATTTTCGCTCACAATTTTGTGTACGAAAATTATATTAAAAATTTCACTCACACATACACATTTCATACAGCTTTCATACATGAAAATTTGAGGTAATTTTTTAAGCCTTTGAGAATTTTTTTTTTTTAAATATAAAAAAAATTAAAAAGTTTAAAATATATATTTTTTTAATTAATTTTTTTAAAAAAAAATATTTTCCGAAAAAAGAAAAAAAACGAAAAATATATGAAAATCCGTCATGTTTCGTAAAATATTGTTATGTTTTGTAAATAAGGAAAACTATCTATATATTTTGTAATAAAGAGACGTAAGTAGGTATCCTATGTCATTTTTTCTTTAGCTTTTGGCTTATAAGTCACTTTTAAAAAGTCAATCCAAACACCCTCTTAGTTTTATCTCATTGGCATATATGATGAATCTTTTAAAAATATTTTTTTTTGTTGCCAAACAATTTAATTTTGTTGCCATAGTATTGAATGTTGTTGCAAAGAGTACTTTTGGCAACAATAAAAAAGTTGTTGTAGGTCGTTGCAATTACAGCCGTTGAGAAAAGTTTATGCAACAATAGTCTATCTATGTCAACAAAAATATTTTTGTTGGCAAATGTCTTCTTTCTTGAAGTGAGTACTTCAGTCATATATCGTTGAAGTTCAAACGTTTAATTTTTGCTTGAAGTTCCAGCAAAATGGTTGGACTTTAATCAATTTTGCCTGAGCTACAGCCACATAGGGCTGAGGTGCAGTCATGTTTGCATGACTTCGGCTAGTGTTTACTTGAACTTCAACCATATGTGACTGAAGTTCAGTCAGTTTTGCCTTACTTCAGTCATTTTCGTATGAAGTTCATGCGCATATAATCGAAGTTCAAGCAATATGACTGGAGACAGGCAAAAATGAATGAACTTCAATCATATATAATAACGTTTAGACAATGACTAATGTCTCACCATTAACTATACGACGAATTTAAAGTGTCAAACGAGCATGCAGAAAGTATAACTTTAAGCAAACATTATTAACAACCTATAAAGGGTATGATGTGAATTGCATATCGAATTACAGAAATGCATGAACTTTCACTCATATATAACTTCAAACACTAGCTGTAGTTCGGTTATCAAGCCTAATTTCAAACACCGGATGTCTGAAGTGGTGTATATATATATATATATATATATGTAAATTAAACGGTGGTGTCAAAACATGTTGAGGTTTTACGAAAACAATCAGTTTAGAGGCTCGTTAAGCCACTAGATTAGGGTGGTTCGTTGAGTTTTTTTGTTTGGAATACGAACACTTTTATTCCATCAAAAATTGCATGTAACAATTCAGAGTTTCATGTTAATCTCAGCATAAAGCAAGAAGGCCCATCTTTCTTACTTGATTAATAAGTCAAAGAAGAAGGATCGAAAAGCGAGGCTATATGTCTAACTTCTTCAAATAAACTCTCCTTGTTCCCCCACCCATGGTATGGACATTAGCTTTGAACTCAATTAGTTTGGATTCACATAGAAAATTTTCACTTTGGACGTAGAGCATTTTTTACCAAATGTATTTTCATTTTAAGACTCAATTTTGACACTTCTAATTAAGAATGAACAATACTTACCAACCAATCACAATTTTTTACGGTAAACTCTTCCTAATTAACGGATGTGATACAACGTCTATAAATGTTTGTTTGTTGGAACTTGGAAACAATACTACTTGTCCCACAAATTCCTACTTCCCTTTTGTTGAATCCCAACGAGACGTCTATAATTTTATGGGAAAAACACATAATTAGACAATACTATAATAATATTTACATAATGTTAGTAGGTATATGCTATTGAACATTAGATGACAAATTAAGTGTTTTATAGTAAATCAAATTGCTATGTTTAAGGAAACTTAGACGTGAATAACACCAATCCCTATTTTTTTTTTTCACAAGTATAACTACTTTTTTTACGGATTCTTACTTCACTTCCTCCATATTCTGAAATATTTTTTCCCACCTTGTTTTTCCTAACCTTTTTTACTTCCTCCATATTTTCATCTTCTTTCATTGTTCCATGAAAAATAAAATCACAGTTTTATTTAACACGGTGGAGAATAAGAGTACAATGATTTTAGTGTTAATTTTATTATATGTAGTATAATAAAAATGTTATACTGGAATAATATTTGTATAATTTATTACACAATAAATTAGATATAACTCATTTAATTTGATTATCCACTATATAAAATTTTATAACCTCGTACAATAAATTATATTCTATATACTGAAGGTGTTATTTTATCCTATCTGTGCGGATGATCATTGTGGTTGAATTCTAAAGTCATTAAGCCTTGATAAATTAAATATATTTAGTCTAGCGTAAATTATCTGTAACTCGAAGCAATTAAAAAATAAAAATGAAAATGAACAGAGAAGATCAATCTCAGATGGAGAATGTATAGGTTGTAGAAGAGATAGAAGTGACAAAAATATAGATGTTGGTTTAAAGAAGAGAGACAATGATAATACAAAGGGTTTATCCGTTAAAGAAGAGGGATAAATGATACTTCCTGATTTAGGTTTTTTTTTCCTTATAATATTTATTCAATTTGTATAAATATAATAAATAATGTTCTTTTTGATGAATTTGAAAAATTATGCTATTTACGTGCTTAATTCTAATACAATGACTTATAGTGTAATTTTTTCTAATGATAGGTTCTAGAATTTTTTTTTTTTTTTTTTTTTTTTGAGGCTTTCGATTTAAAATGTTATGAGTGTTGTAGCTAAATCTCGTTTAGTTGTGTAATTAATGGGCAAAAAATGTCAACTAGTGAATCAAATGGTCCACATATGTACTACGGATTTCAATTTTAAATATATAAACAAGAAAAGATAGAGCAAAACTATATTTGAGACCAACCTTTCTGTCTACTAACTTTGACCACAACTTTTGGAATTATGTTGATTTTTCTAACAATTTATTTTCATCACACAGCATAAACGTCATTCTATTCTATTTCTTCTTTTACCGTTCACCTTTCACAATCCTACACATAGGCAGGCTCTCTCTTGATTTCCTCCTTCAATGACAAATAATTCCCAATTGCAATATTTAATTAACGGCCGAAGACATTATTGCTAAAGAAAAAAACAAAAAAGGATATTGCCTAATTAACTCAAAGATCCTCTTGACAATAAATAAAAAATAGTAAAAAACAGCTACATTTTCCTATGCTGCTTCAATTCATAGAGAAGACTAGCATGAAATTTTATTAGTACAAAAAGGAAATGAAATAAAATCAACACACGCAATATTTGATTTTCCAAGAAGCTGAAGAACTTCTTTGTCCAGACTACTTTTTTGACCAACACACTTAAAATTGTCCACCAGGCAAATGATTGAGTCTTTGCCAAAAACCAATTAAAATGTTGGGACATCAATCAAAACCTAAACCTAGGTCTACAATTTTTATCCTTGGTCTTTTGTTTGATTTTTGGAGCATTTTTGACTGAGAAGTTTCCTTCATTTGATGGATAGTCACATTTTAAGAAATTTTTCGTGTCACTACTTTAAGGTAATAATTTCCAATATCCCCCCTTTGACCCTTTCAGACCTACTGTAGTAGTCGATCGCTAGACAAAACATTTGATTTGATGGTTAAGATTTGATTAATTTCATTTATTCAAGGTTTGATCACTCAACACCTAGGGAAGACCCTTGCAAGGTCTAGGAAATATTCAAATTTGTACGAAAGTTGTCCAATAGTTCCAACTTACATTCTGCATCTTTACGCTTTGTCCATTTGATAAGACAAGACGCTCTACACGTTCAAAGGAGATTACAACCCTAGTTATGTAATATTACTATGTTTACTACTATGCCTAGGAGTAAGAAGTAAATTTTCTGATTCGAAAAATTAAAGGGTCTTTTTGGTCTTTATTAGTACCGTTAGCGATAGGAAGAAAAGAAAAAATAAATTCAAAATGTAAAATGAATTTTAAAGTGTCTCTATTATAAGGCGTTAAATTTAATTTGTTAAGAATATATATAGTGTCTAACACTAGGGCCACTTAATAGTATTAATCTCAATCATTAAATTTGCTTGTTTTCTATGTCTGAATCTGAATTATTCGGACCTTAGTTATTAAATGTGTTTCTTTAGTTCCTTCGAGGACATCTGATAAAATTAGAACGATGGAGAGAAAATTAATTAGCATGGCCCCTGCGGATGCAAGGATGACACACAAATCGAGAAATGGTCAATTTTTTTAAAAATATATAAAAAGTTTGTTTCTTTATGTATACTGCAACCACTTAACGGGTCTCAATCAATATGATCATTAAGATGTCTTCTATTTAAGGATTTCTACAAAAGATGACAGTTCACTAATTTCATCTATTTACCACTCATACTAACACTGCCTGTTATTGCCAATAATCATCTTCACTCATCATTATCAACTATCATTGCCCACCACCCACAATTACCATCCTTAGTCACAACCACTACCACTGTCAATCACTACAAGCAACCGTCACGACCACTATTCACCATTTACGATCATTACCATCAACCATCATTACCACAATAACCACCAATCACTCCCGACAATCATCACCATCAGTCACACTATATATCTCCAGTCACCACTATCCTTTCCCGACCACCACAATTAGCAATTACCATCCACCTGTTACACCCCGCACCTTCAGAGCATGAGCATATCACGTACTTCACCATTTTAATGGAGCATTGGAGACGTCCATGAAGTTGGAAGGTATAAGTCATGGAAAGTACGTGACAATTGAATAAAGGATGAATTACGATCTCGTAAGTCGTAACCGAGAAGGACAATCTTGAAACAAAAGAACATGATCATTATCAAGTATGATTAGTGATAAATATCATGTATGGAGAGTTTCGGAAGATTTCGAGATCAAGCAAATTGAAGAAAATAAGTTTGACGAAAATTTGAGAAATGTTGGCAGGATTTTGGGTAGATTTTTAGTCAACTTTGGAGGGGCATATCTCCTAGTATATGAGGAGTTTTAAGGTGTTTTAAAAGGGTAAAATGAAGTTCGTCGAGTCTAGTTTCCAACGCAACAAACCACTCGTCGATAGGACATCGGAGTAGAGAATTATGGACGTTGCAAATTCAGCTGACAGAGCAGAAACAACGCTGCTACAGTATTGCTACAGTATTGCTACAGTATTGCTACAGTGCTCCTACAGTGGTGCTACAGTGCATCGACTTTAGCACCTATAAAAGAGTTAAAAACCCCATTTTTCTCCATCAAAATTTTCTGAAAATTTCCAGAAAAATCAGCAAGCAAAGAGAGCCTATTTACCTCATAAAAGTGAGGATTTTGAGTAATTATATTTCAGGTGACGGAATATTAATCGAGGTCCAGGCAACGTGTAGTAGCGCTTATAGTATCGTTTTGCGGTGTATTTTGGCTTGAATTCAAGGTGGATATTGGAGATATTATTTTTCTAACAAAGAAAAGCTATGAATCTCTCCTTATTAATATTAATTTCAGTTTATTTACGGAGATAAAGTTAGTACATAGTCGTATAATAAGTTGGATAATTGAGAAACTTGGAAAACATCGTGTGAGATGTTTTATGGAGCCTATTGGTGTTGATAATGTTATTGTGATGTTGGTATTGTTGTTGTTGTTGTTGGTTATTGGATTGTGATTTCGGGCTAGGCATATAAACAGGGGAGACGCTGCCCGAATTTCGGCAGATTCTAAATGGATTTAAATTAAGGGCTTAAGACGAGCGTATGATGATGATCCTAACAATAGTATGAATGGTTGTATATGTAGATTACGAGGCTACGAATAATTTTAAGTGAATTGCAAGACAGGAAGTAAGTTGGAAGTCGAGAAATTATCTTCCGGGTATGTTAAGGCTAGTCCTTTCTTCTAAAGCATGATTCCTTTCTTATGAATCCAATAGGTGTTTTCCAAATGTCCCATGATCCCTTTATGTGAATCCATAAATATTTTCCAAGAATATTCTTATTCCCAAAAGCTAGAAGTTCATGATTCATAGAGTTTATGATTCAAAGGCATGACTTTTTTTTTGATAATCCATAAATGTTTTCCAAAATGTCCCTATTTTCCGAGTCAAAGAATTATGATTCTATAAGCTTTCATGACAACAACAACGGACATTTTTTTACAATGTTAATGACGATGCTAAAGATGAGAATGTTTCTATGATGGTTACGACGATGATGATGATTTCATGTTTAAAAGTCCCAAGCTTATGATTTGATGTGAATATGAGAATGTTGAGTTATTTTCGTGATTTTCTCGATTTTATTCATTGTTGTTGATCTCACCTTATAATAATTGTTCCTTCAAGGTGAGATATAGCGATGATGATACTTCCATAATGAAAATCGGAGGTTACCGACCTTACGTCACTCCGATAGAATCGTAGCTTTTATTTGGCTCTCATGCATGCTTTATATATATGTATGTATTTTCTCACACCGGGCCGCGCTATAGTCGGCGGGCATGGCACGTAGATGTGCACACCACTGCAGTAGGCATGTTATGATATTGCCTCGGACGCGGGCTAATGATGATAACACCGAGCCTCAATGGACGGGCATGATACTATATATATGACACCGAGCCTTAATGGCCGGGCATGATACTATATATATGACACCGAGCCTTAATGGCCGGGCATGGTACTATGTATATGTATAAAATGTTTTTTTTTTTTAAGGCTAAGCATGCATGGCATCCGCCTTATGAGGCATCCAAATGTACAGGTTATCTCTCATATTCCATGTTACCTTTTATATCTATATTATGTTGTTATTCATGCCTTACATACTCGACATTATTCGTACTGACGTCCCTTCTTGTGGACGCTGCGCTCATGCCCGCAGGTAGGCAGGGAGACGGATCAGACCCGTAGGTCTTCTATCAGCGGATTCTCAGGAGCACTCCACTTACTTCGGAGCTGCAGTCTATTTGGTATTGTCCTTATAATAAATTGAAATCTATGTAGAGGCTCGTAGACGTATGTGTACAGTTAGATGTTTTAAAGTTCCACCGGGTCATATTATGGTATAATATATTGGTGGCCTTGTCGGCCTTATTTTGAGCTTTTGATAATGTACTGTTAGCCTTGCCGGCTTTATGATATACGTTATGATGTGGCGACCTTGTCAGTCCGTATATGAACACATGTGCTGAATGATTGGATATTCCTATGTTGGGCCTTTTCTGCGTGCAGGTGTTCTTTGAGTTATGGTTTATCATGTTCAAGGTAACGGATAAGTCAGGTGGTTCCCGACCTACGGGTCGGAGCCCGTCATACTCCTAGTAGGGGTGTGACACCACCACAATGATCAGTCACCGCCACTAAATACCACCATCAATCAGTAATGTCAGTCACCATCACCACTAGCTACTACACGGCCACAACACCACCATTAGCCAACATCATCTCCAATTGACACCCATAACCACCACCGCTAGCTATCATCACCACTAACACCATATAATTTTTGAAAAATATTTTTTGATATAGTATTAGATTAAGTTAGTATTTTATTAAATTTAGTATTTATTAATTTTAAAAAAAGACAAGTTTTACAATTGAGATGTTGAAAAAATAAATAGTTTAATTATTTAGTATTCAGATCTTAATACATCATCTTCATATTCAGATGTATATTCAGATTCAAACATCTACATCTTAATGTACATCTTAAAATTCAGATGTGTATTCAGATTTAAGCATCTTAATCTTAATAAAAATAAATGAGACCTTAGACTCAGTTCAATGGCTATGAAAACTTAGCGTTATATCTACTTGAGATATATATAGGTTTGATTGTTCAAACTTCGGACATATAGATCTGAAGTTAGGGATAAGTGATGGCCTAACTTCAAATCAAAATTTCTAATAAAGTTTTAACTGCAAATGCAATGTTAAGTCAAGTTCACACATTTGGGTTTGAAGTTATGCTTGCCAGTCTCCAACCCATCCAACCCACCTGTATGTTTGAAGTTTGAAACCTTCAAACTCGCGCATTTCAACTTCAGACTCGCGTGTCGACATATGGGTGTCGGGTTATCCAATCAATTAATTCCACAAACCATGGATTATTCTTCGGTTGATTATGGAACGAACATTAAATACTTTATAAACTCTGGCTATATCTAAAATAGGGGCCTCTAAAAAAATTCAAAATTGCTTTCATATTTTTTAAAGGTGGGTTCTTAATTATTACTCAAATCAGAAGCAAATACATCAGAAATAAAAGATGGTGGGACAAACCACCATTCCATCGAATCAGACATAGAAACAGCTACCCTAGTTAAAGCATGAGCAACTTTATTAGCTGATTTTTTAACTACAGAAACAAACACTAATTGATAATCTTTCATTAGTGTCTTACAATCATAAACAAGAGAATCAAAATAAGAATTATTTGAAATGTCTCTAAACTAAAGTCTCGAATGCATTTGTGCAAGCATACCGTCACCGTATAGTTTTCAAAATGCTACTTGTGTAACCATTCCAATTCCCAACAGCCATCTTTTATGCCTAAGAACAGAAATAACAATAACAAAAGTAGAGAATCAACAAAATTGTTACTGTTTTATTTTCCGATTTTGGCAGGTGACAAGCAACATTTTTTTAAAGCCACCTTCAGAGTGGGGGTTAGACCGGTCCCCTACCTTGTATATTATTAATAATCAAAAGGAGAATACATGCACTCGAGGTATGAAGTGCCTAACCTCATATACACTATGTAAGGCTAATGACATGCCCTTTGCTTCAATCCTTGCTAACCAAGGCCTAGTGTTAAAAAAGTTCACCAGAATTGTGATCATAGGTCACTATACAAAGGATGAGAGTATGACTCTCTTGAGCATAGTTAAGCTTCCAAAAGTATAAGGTTAGGCATACATGAGGAACCACATCAAGAGTATTTGATGTCCTTGGTCTTTTTATTCCTAATCCTAAAATTAGGAAATCTCCATTTATCCATATTGACAAGCACCAATTTTAATAGTAACAATAACAAAAAACGTCGTCATGGTATTATACTAAGAGCGTTACATGTAAATACCTTAATTTATATGACTTCATTATATAAAAATTCCTTTTTATATAAGCTCTAATAGTCATAATAAATAATGGTTGTACAGTAATTATTAAAACTTGTTTTAATAGAAAATGGAAAGGAGAGACCTGAGGATAAAAAAGTGTAACAGAGGCTAAGACTTGAGAGGTTAATTTTGTATGTTTCATTAACAAGCCAGTAAAGCTAGGATCAAAGGACAGGATAGTAATCAGTGGCTTGGCATTGTCAAATGCCCATAAAAAACCTACTTTGCTGAGAACATAGAAAGTTTCTGGTCGGCAAAACCTCTTATAGAAAATGCCATTAAACTTTCATCTCTCTTCCTATATCTTCTTCCTCTTTATTCTAACCTGTTGATTATACAACTAACTTCAAGAAGAAGAGAAGCGAGAGTTTTGTTGTGTAATTATGGGGAGAGGAAAAATAGAGATAAAGAGAATAGAGAACTCAAGCAACAGGCAAGTGACTTACTCAAAGAGAAGAAATGGGATAATCAAGAAAGCTAAAGAAATCACTGTTCTTTGTGATGCCAAAGTCTCCCTTATCATCTTTGGTAGTTCTGGAAAGATGCATGAATATTGTAGCCCTTCTACTACGTAAGTCATGTTAGTTAATTAAAATTTTCGGTTGAAAACCTAGTTTTTATGATTCTTTGTTGAAATTAATTTTTTTTTTTTGATGATATTAAGGATGAGTGATATACTGGATGGTTACCAAAAGACTTCTGGGAGGAGGCTATGGGATGCTAAGCATGAGGTATAAGTTCCACTCTATATATGTGTATGTGTATGTGTATGTGTGTGTGTGGAGAAATTGGAAAGTCCCTTGTGTACATGTTTTTTCCTGATTCTGGCTTTTTTCCTGTGGAAGAAGAGATGGGTTTTTCCTAAACTTATGTCAAGTGACTTGAAACATGAAATCTAGGAGCAGATCTACAAATAGGATGTGTAGCTCTCTAGATCTCTATTTTTCACTAGATCTCTCTCTCTCTCTCTACTAGTTTTCTCAATTCCCTGTCTCTACTGAATATCATGAATGCTTCTTTATCATGAATGCTTCTTTAAGGATAAATAAATTAAAGAACACAAATCCCTGCGTGAGATGTTACATCTATCAACAGATCTGGAAAAATAACACAAATCCTCTCTCTCTAGCTCTCTTTCTCTTCATTTTCTTTCTCTTTCATGCAATTGTTTGGTAAATATAATTGTAAAAGACTAGCAATTTCTTTTATACCTTGCAAATTCCGCGATTCCGATTACACTTTCACTACTTGATGAAAGGGTACAACAGAATCGTCAAAACAAGATTTTTTTTTTTTAAAGAACTTATAAAACAAATATGAGCTTTGCGGCGTGTGATCTAAGTATGATATTTAAGTGGAGAATTATAGAGTGGTGGATTTATTATCCCGAAATTTCGAAATCTGCAGTTGGTCAACCTTATATGAATTTCTCGGTCATAAAAAAAACTCTGAAACAAGTTCAAATGGCACAATTGCATATATTTATTTGTCACCTCTTGCTGAATCTTGAATATTATTTGCATTCAGTCACAATACTCTGGTACTTCATAAATAAATGCTGTAATACTTACAGAACTTGAGCAATGAAATTGATAGAATCAAGAAAGAGAATGACAGTATGCAGGTTAAGCTCAGGTAAATTTCACTCTTTTAAGTTTCTCCTAAAAAGTTTATTATTCTTTTACTCCATGTATTACCCAGTACCCTTGCTAATTATGTACAAGTATGTATCTAGGCATCTTAAAGGAGAAGATATCAATTCGCTGAACTACAAAGAGCTTATGGTTATGGAAGAAGGCTTACAAAATGGGCTTTCAAGTATCAGTGCCAAGCAGGTAACTTAATTTTCCCTATTTTTTTTTTTAAAGAAAACATGTCTTACTTTGTAATTCCGATTATCAAAAGCAGACTTTGATATCCTTCCTTTTTTCTTGTTTTTCAATTGCTTACTGTTTTGACAGTCTGAGATCTTGAGGATGGTTAGGAAAAATGTAAGTGTGAAAATAACAATACTTGCTTATACATATGTGAATGAAATCATAAGTTGCATTTGGACTTTGGGGCTGATATTAGTTACTAATGTCTTTGTTTAGGATCAAATTCTGGAGGAGGAACATAAGCAACTTCAATATGCTTTGGTAAGTCACAGCCATCATATATAAGAACATAGCTTAAATTGCCACATGAACATGTAAATACATGAGAAACTAATCAAGAGTAATTTTATCTCATCTCAATGATCATGTACAAAGTTTGGGATGCCAAACCAGTATTGTTACTTTGCGCACATAAATGATCATTGGAGACAAAGTTTTTTTTTTTTTTTTTTTTTTTTTTTTTTAAAGGTTAATTTTTATCACTTTCATAATATTTGGCATGTATTCTCTCTTTGTGAAATAATTGTGAGAACTCTTTTTCACCATATGGCAATGTATGTGAAGAAATTCAAAATTAGCTAGCCTTTGGAAAAAGAAACATACGAGAACCTATGGCGTATATAGAATTGAAAGTCTTCAAATTTTCACACTTATGCGCTTAGAACTTTAAACTGTCAAATTGTTGCCTTTTCATTTTAGTTAAGTGACAATTGCGCCCCAAAAAAACATTAATATCAGAAAAGAATACAATTTCTATTCATTCATAGTGACAAACTAAACATTGATCTTTGCCTAACTGTATTTTCTCTCTTCAAATTGTACCTCTTTGGATAATAAATGACTATATTATTATGTGAACAGCACCAAAAGGAGATGGCAGCCATGGGAGGAAATATGAGAGTGATGCAAGAGGATGTCTATCATCAAAGAGATAGAGATTACGAGTACCAGATGCCATTTGCTCTACGAGTTCAGCCAATGCAGCCAAATCTACATGAACGAATGTAACATTATATTAATTCCACCTCTATCTGCCCTTTAAATGAAAGACCCTTAATAATTTAGGGTTTGTGCTAGAAAGACTACTCATATGACTTTAATTGTTGCAAGGCAACTTTTCATCTGGAAATTACCTAATGGTTGTACTGACTATTTATGGGTCTTCGTATGGTTTTAATTTAGTACTCAAAATGCAATGTTTGTGCACTGTTAATGCTATGTGTAAATGGAGTTTGGTCATTATATTATTACTAATTTACTACAGTACATTATTGTTTTTTCTTAGGGGTCTAGATGGATTCTGAAAAGTAGGCGAGTGTTGTAAATAATATATCTAGGGTTTTGTACTAGAAAACTAGTTATTCTAATTTCTAGCGTTGTGAAGTGATATAGACTATAGAGGGAAACATCTTTTAATATGCCAATTACGAAATGTTTATCGCGCTGAATATTGAAGGGCTCCTCCCATGGTTTCAACTTAAATGTAACTGCTTACTTCGTACTACATTAATATTAGTGTATGTAATTAAGGCATTTCTTGATTACGTTGCTACTTGTTTCTCTTTGTAATAATACAGATGAGTTTGAAAATAAGCTGAGTGTAAAATGCTGCGTATAAAATGTTGAGTACAACAAAAATAATTTAAAAGGAAAAATTGGCCGGATTTACCGAACTTTCCGGTGACAGTAAATTAAAGAACTTCTTGCAAAAAAAACAAAACTCAAATAAGAGAGGCGAATGTAGATATATTCAGATTGCAAGAGAGGTTAGTATTACAAAGGTACAATTTTTTGCATGTTAATAATTTGTGTTTGTATTGTAATTTTGATCGTAGTTCAAATGGTGATTCAACTTTTATATTGATAATACTAATCTCTCTGTGTGTCTGTATGAATTATTTGAAAATCATTACATAAAAGCAATTGATAGATCATTATATAAAATTAAAATTAGAGTATAAATTTTTTGAAGTTTAAGAGCAACAAAAGTAAACAAAGGGAGAGGAAGGAAGGAGAAACGAAGATTTTTTAAGGGACACACTGTCGTAATATGATCAATCTCAATAAGACTGTGCCAATCAATAGATTCAGTGTCATTTTTTTTTTGGTTTCTCAAACGGTGTTAGGTATTCGCATTGGAGCCCGACTATGTCCAGATTCGTGTCGCATAGGGCCCCATTCGGGGGAAACGCTCTCTACTAAGAATTTTTTCATACACAGGACTCGAATCCGAGACCTCTGGTTAAGGGAGAAGTAGCCCATCCGCTGCACCACATCTTTTATCAGTTATTCAGTGACATATTCCTCTTAAAGAAACGTATTCTCTCCATAATAATATAACAACTATTCATTAAAATTTGACAACTCAATAAACATTGTAAAAGCCACAAATAATTTTCATATAAAAAGATTTGAAATAAAATTGTTTGGATTTAGTTTAAATTTTTGAAAAAAAAATAAGTGTCTTTTGGATTTTCTGGAGCAGTCTTTTAATTTGAAGAGGAATATGTGTTTTTATTTACAAAAGAGTTTTTTTTCAAACGGCTTCAAAATCTGGATTTTGGGTTTTGGGAATCTTTTGCGGACACCCTTTTCGAAACTAAAGCCACGTTTTTTGAAAGCCAAAGCAAATAGGGTTCTTTGAACTTTGGGAAAGCTTCCCAAAATAGCCTCACGTAGTCTTTAAATTAATAAAAAAGTGTCGATTTAGCCATTTGCATACCCTTTAAGAAAATACTAAATCCCAGATAAAAATAGGTAATTTGACTAAATTATCTCTAATTAAATAGGTATTGGAATTTGGTCATTTAATACTTAATAAGGGCAAATCTGAAAAAATAAGGTTAATTCTTTCTTGATTTGATAAATGAACACTTTTTTTGAACAAAAATATAAAGGATAAGTGGACACTCTTTTTGATCCGAAGGGAGTATATTAATGAGTATACAATTCAAAAATATTACTACATTATCAAACAATGTTTGAGTTTTTATGAAATAAGTAAATATAAGTCATTTAATAAAAATAATGAATGTTAATCACATTTAAATAGCTTAATAAATGAATAAATCATATTCCGTATAAGTCTTCAGATGCCTTATGTGATTTTCTGAGGTCTTCTGTGAAATTATCTTACAAAAATTATTGTTATTTCTATGACAAAAAAAAAATAATAATAATAACAAACTTTAAAATTAGTTCATAAGGAAATGAAGTATTTCAGATTATTAAATTTTAATTGATTTTAAAATTTCAAATATATATTGAAATTTTCTACATAGTTCACATAATGAGTAATACTTTATTTGATTTTAAAGTCTTAAATATTAGAAAATATATTATAAAAGAAATTATAGTTAATTATGTCAAATAATTTGAACAAGATTTTTTTTTTATATAAATTCAAATTTTTAACTGAATTTAAAACCATAAATTCAAGATTTCCTACATAATTTAAGTAAAAAGATTGAATAACAAAAAAAATTAGATTATTCAAAAGTTTTATTTATTAAGAAAATAATGATATTATAAATCAATTTTATGTAAAAAAAAATATTTAAAAATAAGAATGATCTCGTAAATTTGTTAACCAAACAAGGACTTAATTTGGGTAAAAGCTAACGCATATTT
The DNA here is from genome assembly GCF_029784015.1 of Lycium ferocissimum. NCBI lineage: Eukaryota > Viridiplantae > Streptophyta > Magnoliopsida > Solanales > Solanaceae > Lycium > Lycium ferocissimum. Next base: position 23,386,349 of record NC_081345.1, on the reverse strand, counting down.
CATCATTAAGGGCCTCTTTGGAAAGCCACCCAGGTAATTGGAATTGAGTATAATTGGGTGTAATTATACAGTTTGACCTGTTTGTTTGACCAAATAATTACACGCTAGGTGAGAATTGAGTGTAATTGAGAGGGTGTAATTACACTCTCCAATTCTTGAGGGGGGGGGGCGGCCGAGAATTGGGTGTTTATTTTAATTTCTTTTTATTTTTAATTTATTTTTAATTTCTATTATTTTAATTTCTTTTTATTTTTACTTTTTAATTATTTTTATTTTTTAAAATGTATATTTCTTTTTATATTATTTATTTTTCATTTCCTTTCTTCTCATTCCCAACCTTTACTTCTTGTGGTTCCATGTAATTGCTCGTATTTTTTTTATTTTTTTATTTTTTTATTTTATTCATTTAGCATAACCGTGTTATTATTCTAATTTTTGAAACTAAACCTCTTAATATTGGAAAGAATGAGTCATTAAAAAACTTGACATATAACGAGTGACGTTATTAAAGTAGAATTTCATCGTGAATGAAGTTATAGACTTATATTTTCCCTTTCTTTTGAATTATTTACTTAAGTTACGTTGAAACTTACTTATGTAATGTTTAAATTTGACGTAAGAGTATTCTGTTAAACTTTTTCTTTTGGATTTTAAATTTTGGATTTAGGTTATATTTTCAATTTTAAGTTATTTGCTTTTACATTGCATGTAGGGCTGTTCACGGTTTTGGTTAAAACCAAAACCAAACCGAAAATTTAACCAAATCGAATAAAAAAACTGACATTTGGTTTGGTTTGGTTTGATTTGGTTTTAAATTTTAAAAACCGACAATATTTGGTTTGGTTATGGTTATATTAAAAAATAACCGAATAAATAACCGAACCAAACCGATAAATTATATACATAAATTTTATAATTATTTATATGTATAATATTAGTTTTTCATAAATAATTATAAATATTTTATACCTTTTAATCATTAATTTGATTTTTGGTCTACTTATTTCACATGATTGTTTAAGGCCCATGTTTTTAAGAATATTTCAAAATGTCTTTAAGTCTTTTAATATTGGAAAGTTAAGTATAAACCTAAAATGTGTTCTCTCACGTTAGAGTCTAATGTCTTTAACTTAAATTTTTAGCCTTTCTTTTGTCAGCCATTTGATTTTAGGTTGTTTCTTCTTTTTTCCCCCGAATTTATACCTTTCTTTTTTTCTTGTCCGAACGGGTCCTAAACTTCTAATATTTTTCATATGAAAAGGATAGAGATTGTAGATTTGGAGCGTTATTAAGATACTTCAAAGAAAGACGCATTTTCGCAACTCAAGCACAACTGTAATGCCCTAATACTTCTTCCGTGGTAATCCTCCTAAAAGGCAAAAAAGAACAACTCTTTGGAATCGAGACACTAGCGCAGGGATAATGATAGAAAAACATCGTTGGGATCATTACACAAAGTGTTTTTAATAAAATGGGAGAATTGAGGACAAAATGCAAGTATTGCCCCAAAGTTTGGGATCATTACACAATTTTTTTTATTTCATATATTTTAATTTTAATTTTAGGTAGTCTTTATGTTTAATTAATATGGATGTTTATAACAACAACTAAAAGCTCCTATGCTTTACTTTATTTCGTTATGTGTGTATTAAGATGACAAAAATGATGCCAGCCCACTATAGTTTTTAGCTCTATATGTAATAGTTTAGCAACTTTGAATTACGACACTATCACTAATAGTGAAAATATATATTTACCTTAAACGATAAATAAAAGTTATCGTTTGAACAAAAAAAAAGACATGTCTTTTTCAACTTTTTAATGTTTTCCGATGTCTCATACGCTAGTCATAAACCGAAAAATCCAACCAAACCGAACCAAACCGACAATAACCAAACCGGTGGTTATTATTTTATTTTTTGGTTATAGTGACATTTAAACCGACTAAATTGGTTTTTATGGTTTTAATCAATAACCAACCCAAACCGAACCATGAACACCCTTAACGTTGTTTATTTTTCACTTTTTGATGGAAATGTTCCTGCCGGGTACGGAATAGATCCGGTGGAGACGGGGTGGGGCCTTTAGCTCAAAGGATAAGAGCACATGGCTACGAAACGGTGCTCTCTCTCTCTCTCCTCCTCGCCCATTTTTTGTGCCAAGCATTTGAATAATTTTATGGCATTATATATATAATTTTTTTTTTTATCAAACATCCAATCCGTGACGTTCTCACAAAAAAAGTCTTTTTTTTAAGTTTTATAATTAATTAAAATTAAATATTATTAATTTGAAAAATATATATCAATTATTTTTTACAATATTAGTTACAAATATATGATTATTAGTTAATATATTTTCAACAAACAATGTGTTATTAAATAGCTAATTTAATATCATTTATAAAGGCAAATATTTTTTAAATATAATTTTAAATATTTTATAATTAAATTTTATTTTTAAATTAAACTAAATATGTAATTACATTTGTACAACTAAACAACACGCTTATAATTACACTGTAATTACGTTATGATAAATAAACAGGTCATTATAATTATACTACTGTGTAATTACTACCCACTAATTACCCCACTCCAATTACCAGGTGGGTTTCCAAACAGGCCCTAAATTCACTGAGAGGAAAAAGCAACAATTACCAAATATGTAAAGTCAAAACCTCGTTAGGCAATCAGTCAAAACAAAAGAGGCTTTAAAGACTAAAATACAAAAAATGGAGAAGGCCACCAAAATGTCTGAAACACCCCTATATGCCGCGTGTCCATTCAACCACCCATTGACCCCATCTGTTAAAGAAAGTACAAAAAGCAAGCCAATGTACTAACTCTCTTACGTCCATTTTATCTCACTTTAATCAAAAGGAATTCAATTCAAGATATTTATCAATCAAAAATATCAACAAAGCATTAGTTTTTTTTTTTTTTTGAATTTTAGTTTTCCCCTTGCTATTTGAGGAGACATAAAATTATTAGCTACTCATTTAAAGGAACAATTTTATTGAATATGGATCCATTTGGCTTAGCTTAAAAAAAAGCAGCTTACAAGCGTAAAAACAATTTATAAGCTAAAAAAATAAGTTGGGTTATCACAACTTATTTTTTGGACTTATTTTAAGCACAAAATGACTTATCAGCTGATCAACCAAATACTCAAAAAAGCTGAAAATAACTTATAAGCTAAGCCAAATGGGCTCTATCTTTTTTGATTAAAGCTGTCATACAATTTTGTTAATAGGTGTTTCAATATGATAGATAAAAAGGACTAAAAAGAGTAATATTTTTATTGTATTTATGCTAAAGTTTTTTACTAGCTATTTGTGTATGCACGAGTAATATTTTGAAAGTTAAATAATTTATGTTAATATAACATACTCAGTGTAATCTCACAAGTATAACATATTATAACAATATCCCTATTTCAGATATTTTCTTGATTTTATAAGAATATACTATAATTTATAGGAGTAGCAGTATTTAGTTAATTTTTAATTATCTAAATTTGATGCTAAAAAAGACTAAACAAACCAATGATGGAATTAAGACAGAAAATTAATATGGTTGACCTGGTCTTCCAGAAAATAATAATTGATTATTTAGAACCCAATAATACTACTACTTACTAATATTAGTTTGGATAAAAATAAAAGAAAAAGAGAAATGAGTTAGCCCTCTCTCTTTCGCCAAAAAAGAACTCTTAAAAACCGTTTGCTGTGAAGTGATTCCTCCTCTTCTCTCTCTCTAATAAATATCCAATTTCTCTCTCTCTATGCACACATATACTTGTGTATATTTCCTGAAATTGGTCTTCTTACTATTCCTCAAGTTTCTTCAATTTCCATCAGGTATCATCTTTATTCTTTTCTTTTCTCTAATTCAATTGTTTTTTTTTTTTTTAATTTCGGCAACTAGGTGGATATATCATATATGTATGTATGTATGTATGTGCATTGGTGTTGGAGCTTTGTTTTTAGGGATTTTAATGAACTGCTGCTGCTTAGGGTTTCCTTTTATTGGTGTGTATTATCTACTCTTTCACTTTTGGCCTTTTAAACGGCACCGCGTTCCTTTGAAAACTAAGCATTTTTTTGTTTTTTGTTTTTCCCTCAATGCAGCAGGTGATAGTCTTTAATGGTCCCAGTGATCATCCATATATGTAGTGAGTAAGAGCCTGTTTGGATTGTCTTATTTTAAGCACTTTTTGTAGTGTTTGTGTAAGATAAAAAAGTGATTTTAAGCACTTGCGTTTTAGGCGAATAAATAAAAGAGTCATAAGTTATAAGCCCATCCAAACAGGCTCTACTCTGCCACCAAGGCTTGGGCAGATTGGAAGAAATCACCTAGCTTATTTGACACTTCCAGGATTTTAACCCTGGTCTCCCATAGTCTTAAACTCCAGCTTCATCCATTGCTAGGCACAAAATAAGTTTACAACAACAAAAAAAATAAAATTAAAGTTGTATATATATGTGCTTGTGCAAGACGTTTCAGCCGTAATTTTAGGTTTGGTGGGTTTTGGAAAGAGTTAGGCTACATTACTTTAATTAGGCTACATTACTTTAATTATTTCTTCCGTCCCAATTTATGTGGCAATGTTTGACCCGGCACAAAGTTTAAGAAAAAAAAAAGAAAGTTTTTTTTTGAAATTTGTGGTCTAAAACAAACCTTAGACATTTATGTGGCTATAAATTATTTCATTAGGGGTAAAACGGAAAGTTTGATAAGTTAAATTGTTTCTAATTATAGAAATGTGATATTCTTTTTGGGCCGGAGGAAGTAATATTTAGCAGATTTGATAATATTGGGTCAAGCGACGCAGTACAAAGTATGGTGTTACATCAAATGCCATGAGATTTTGTCATCTATATGATATGGTAACATACTTTCTGGACCGAAAGTATAAATGGAGAAAAGAAAGCAATTAACTTTCCACATAAATGGAGAAAAGAAAGCAATTAACTTTCCACAACGGGGTTTTTATACCCTAAAAGATTCTCTTCTTTCTTTCTCCTAATCAATCAAAAACTACAAAGATGAGAAATCTTCCACAAGTCTTCTCTTTCTGACCTCCAACTGCTTGTCTTCCAACTTGCCATGACATTCACCACTGCAAGGTGGCAGACATGACATATTAAACATTGAATAGACTAGAGCCCATAACTCTGTTGCAAAAATGAATGTAGTAGTAGGTGATTGACTTGTCCCCAAGGTTGTGGCCTAGTGGTCAATGAAGTGGGAGGAGAACCATGAGGTTCTCAGGGTCAAATCCTAGCGGAGGCAAAAAAACACTGGCTGATCTCTTCCCACCTGCCTGAGCCTTGGTGGGCAGAGTAACCCGGTACCTGTGCTAGTAGGAGGTTGCAAGTACCTGTTTGGACAATCGAGGTGCGCGCAAGCTAGCCCAAACACCACTGTTATAAAAAAAGGCAGTAGGTTATCGGCTTTACCATTTTCTTGAACCGATTACCTACTACCATTTAAGAAAGAAAGAAAGCCAAATAATGCCCACTTCCTTCTCATACCTGGTAACTTGATTATACCCTTGATGTCATAGCTATGTTTTGTGACATCTCTGTTGTTTATGGTGGTGGGTTTCTTGTCCATGTTATGGCATTTTCCCCCTGATGAATGGGTGGGGAATTTCTCTCTAATTCCAGTTCCCATCCTTTTTGTGTGTATGTTTGCTTCAAGACTTGTTTTTGATGAAGATTATGAATGCTTTTCTAATTAATATAACTATCGTTTGCTCTTACAGATCACTGCAGTGAATTTCTGAGGCAAGCATACCTTTACATGACAGTTAGTTCTTGACATCTTCTGCTGGTACAAGGAGGAATTGTCATTGAGACCTATGCTTTCTTTGAACATTGCTGTTAAACTGTTGATATGCTTTCCCAGATATCAATAGCAGACGACGTGATTTTGGACGGAGTTCATATGTTATGGATCCCAATTGCACAACTGAAAACTTATCCGTCTCTTTGCAATCACCTCAACCCTTTGAGATAAGATCTACTGATGTGTCTCAGAGAGTGGTCACACTTGGTGCTTCAGGAACTGATGTTCTTGTGAATGCTTTTGACTCAATTATCATAACTGGGTTGTCACAAGAGGACGATAAAGGCAAAGATACTGTAAAAACTGATAACGCTTCTGAAAGTGAATGTCCTGACAATGCACGCATTGCCCTGCGGAGAAGGAGTGGGCGCAACAGCAAGTTAAGCCAGAATCTGGCTATAGTACCTGCAAGAAATGGCAGGAGAATAGCCATTAAAAAAGCATCCATAGATCTTAGTTCTTTGCAGATTACAAGAAAGAGAAGAAGCTATTTCAGTAAACAAGCTCGTTCTTCGGTCTGGGGTTTGCTAGAAAATACGGTGCAATCTTTTGAACGCAATGTCAGGCTTGAGATAGCTTCGGGAAAGCAGAAAAATTTAAGAATAGCATCAACGGGGGGTGGTAGGGGAAATGAGAAACACGGTAAGAATAAGATTGGTCGAAAGTCACGGAAATCAAAGGGTAATAGCTCCATTCCGACCGGCCCAATCTCCCTGAAGGTTAAATTTGGTTCACGCTGCCTGATGGATGTTGTTCCTCTTATTGATAATGATACTATCAAAAGCTGTACTGGTGGAGAAGAATTGGAAAAAATGTCAAAAATTGCCAGCAAAGTTGATGGTAGGTTAGGAGAGGAGGCGCTAAGTATGCAGGTCCGTGGTTGCAATGGAAATTTGGATAATGACTATGTTTCCTTATCACAAGTGTGCCAACCAGGAAAAAATGCAGTTCAAGATCCAGCTGCTAAGACTTTAGTTTGTCATGTTGAGTCACCTCTCCAGGAGGGAAGATCGATCGGTGACAGGTTTTCGGATCCTGGAACTTCACCTGATTCAGAAGTCATCAACCTAATTCCTGATACTCCAATCGATGTTCCAGAAGACTTTCATGATTTGACTTTGTCTGAGTCATGTGCTGTTCCTGTGGATGCTCCAATTCTGAGGATGCATGAAGAGAGCAGTAAAAAAGGAAGGAAAAAAGATAGTCTCCCAAAGGTTTCCAATTGTAGTGTGAAAGATTTGCTTACTCCAGAAAGTATGAGCAATTCACAAGTATATGGGAATCTCATGCAGGGAGACAAACAGAGGGATGGTTCGTCTTGTTCTGATACTTCTGTTTTAACTACAACTGGAAATGGAACGGGCAACATGTTCAGCACTGTGATATATTCAGGAGAACTGCTGCATTGTTCAGGAGTATCAAACTTGGGAACCTCATGTACTTCCTCAAATCTTGAAAGCGATTTGGAGGGAAATCTTTGTTCTAGTCTTGGCACCGAGTCTCCAGAGTCAGGGTTATCGGAGAAACTGGTATCCTCTCTTGATGAGCGAAAAATTTCTGAAGGGGAGAGACCAAAGGTATCAGGAAATAGCAGGCCAGAAGTCCCAAATTTGTCAAAAAGAAGAGTTAGTAAAAAGAAGGGGAACAAGGAAAAGGAAGACAATGTTTTTCTTGAGAAGGAAGAAAAGGAAGACATTATACATGAAGCGGAACACAAAAGTGACCTTGTTAAGTCTTTAGGTGAAGTGAGACAGCACTCAGGGACAGGTATTGTCAGATGATTCAAATAATAATAAGTTGAGCCTTTTAAGTTCAATTTATGTCAGTTAACCTTGGTACATTGTAGTATTCAGTGACTATATTGACTAATGTTGTAGAAAATGGAATACCATCTGGGCTTGGACAAGTTGGTTCTGAAAAGAATATTTTAGATGGAGGCATTTCAAACTGGGATATTCTGCGGAGCGGGGTAGATGAGCGTCTCTTGCCAGCAAGAAATGCTTGGGTGCAGTGTGATGATTGCCTCAAATGGAGGCGTATACCTTCCTTCCGTGCTGATCAAATTGAAGAAACAAATTGCAGATGGTATGTGATATGCTCATCCAACCTCTGGATTACAGATGTGCCAATAGTATACGCTTCTGTTTCCAGTTAGTTTTTCTTGGTGGACTATGGCTAGATCACACTTCCCCATTATGTATCTCTGCATGTTCGTGTGTGCGCTTACATATGTGTGTTTATGTGTGTATGTGTGCGTTATACTTTCCTGCTGTAATTCAAAAACTAGTAAGACAAACGCCTTCTTGGAATTTGCATTCCGTAGATTCTGTGAGTCACCATAAAAGTTAGCCTTCTGTGATTAGATGCTATGGTGATTCTATATGCTCTAAAACTAAGCATGCTCAGATTGAAAGTTAATTAGATTTTATTGTTATAAGCACTTTATCTCCAAATTAGGTTTGTTTCTCTTGTCAGTTTTATTTCGGTGCATAGTCATAGGATAAAAAAAAAAAAAAAAAAAAAAGCTCTCAGGCACGGAACCCAAAACACTCTCTCTCCTACTTTCTAGGTTTGCAGAATGCCCTCTTTCCGGTGCCTGTGCCGGAATTTGACCCTCTTTCTTTCTAACACTCAGTCTCTCACCTTCTGTGACCACTGTTTAATTAACTTTTCTCTTCTCTTCTAACTAAATCTTGTCTCCAGTCATGGGAGAGAAGATCTTCTTCATCTCAGGTGATAAATCTTTTGAAATTTATGAAAATTATGGGGGCTCGGACAGATGGTTCGTATGGGTAGAACGAGGCCGCAGATTTACTAGTCAGATCAAGATAGATGAGGAAAATCTTAGATGGGTATGCACTCAACTGCAGCAAGCCTCAAAAGCGCAGGGGAACCTTTATAGAAGGTGGGGAAGAAAGATTCAAACTTTTGTATACAGGGTCTACCAAAATTTCAACATCTATGGTAGATATCTCGAGTCGAAACAATCACAGGGGAAAGAAGGAAAGGCATTATTATTCCAGAGAATTATTACAATGGGGGCTGGGGAGATATTTCAGGAAGATTTTACATTGGTTGGGAGAAGCCTCTAATAAGAAACTGAAGTGATCACTGATATGCATAAAAATCTTTCCTCAACTCAGCCCGAATCTCTTCATGGCCTTTGCAACAAAAAGAGCAAACTTGCTACTGCGGGAAGTGGATGAAAGCAGCCTCTTCCTCTCAAAAATGCCTGGTGGGATGTTTCAACGATCCCTTTAATCGAAGTCCCAAAGCTGACCCAATCCGAACTTGGTTCATCAAGAGATGGCAAGTAACCGCTGGTCTTCGAGTCTCCCGATATCACACTAAACACCTTCCTCTTTGAGCTTCCATCTAGGCAAGAAGCATCAGAGTCAAAGCAGGGACTGGTTCTGGAATGGGAGACATCTGAAGCTTGAGTGGACTCCGGAATCTGGGTTAGAGCCGGTGAAGATGGATTCGGGTAAAAAAATGGATCAAAGCCTTTGGGCTCCCCTCTAAACGGCTGGACTATGAGATCCTTTAAGTCTATTGGTGACGCTTGCGGCGGATTCATAGGGATAGATGAGGATACAAAGGACAGGATCTCACTCTTTTGGGCTCGAATTTGTGTGGAAAATAATCTGCAAGAAACACCGAAAGAGGTCAGTTTGGAGATTGGGAAATTGAGGTTCAAAATCTCAATCTTGGAGGACCATCTCATTCAGATTATCTCCGACCACCGGAATGAAGAAAGAAGAAAGGAAGGAAACGCCGGAAAAGGGATCGAGGAAGCCTCTACAAGCCAAGCGGTGAATACTCTGGTTTATCCGCTGGTCAATAACCAGAAACCCAGTCACAATGGCAGCTTTAATTCAAAAATCTGGCAAGGGCACGTGCCACCTAAAGTTGGGCCTCAGATTCAGAATAAAAATGCAACTGCTAATTTGGGCCAACATCTTGGGCAATCTTATTACAAAAGAGGCCCAAACCCTAAGCCCAAGTCACAAAAGAAAAGAAAAGCCTCTAAAACTAATTGGAGGGCCAGGGGACCACTTATCGATCCTTGTCAACAAAAGATTAGCCCTTTCAAACATACGAATTATTTTTTGACCCTCTGTCAGTGGAAATTGAAGCCTCTAAGCAACAATTATCGATCACTTGGATTCTACATGCGATTTCTCAGAAGCTGATGATGAAGCAGAAATTCCACACATGTTAATCCCGAGACCTGCCTGATTTTGAAGTAGAGCAAGTAAGTAGCACAGATATTGACCTCTCCTCATGTGATACTCTTTTCTTCCATGGCACAACGAACAATTAGGATGTTCTTTCCAGATCAACAGTCCAGCAGTGATTGATACCTCAAGATGGGCTAAAGGAGTTTTAATGAGGGAGAGAGAACATGAATTATTGGGCATGGTTCTTCGAATGGATCAGAAACGGCAAGAACAGATTCAGGAAAAGGGAAAAAGAAACCGGGGAAGACAAGGCAATCCTTGGAATTGGGTAGACTCATGGGACATGAACTCAGATGGGAAAAGAACAGAGGAGGGGGACAGGTACTACAAGTCCATCTCCAGATGAAGATCAAAGTTCTAAGTTGGAATGTACGGGGTCTCAACGAGACAAGTAGGAGAACCACTGTGAAATCTAATCCAAAAATGGAAAGCCGATATTGTCTGTCTTCAAGAAACAAAAATTGAAGATTGGTCGATAATTTGATTAGGCAAATTTGGGGGTAACAATTGGGTGGAATGGGTTGAACTACAATCTTCGGGCAGAAGTGGGGGAATTATAGTTATGTGGGACAAAAGGCAACGGTCAATTAGGGAGGTTCAGAGAGGATGTTATACTATTTATTGCATGCTAGAAAGCACTCAAGAGGAATTTAGGTGGTGCTTTACAGGTGTGTATGGTCCCCATTCCAATATTGAAAGGGAATTATTATGGCATGAATTAGCTGCAATAAGAGGTTTGTGGGACGAACAGTGGGTTATAGGAGGTGATCTTAATGTATGTAGATTTGAAAGTGAAAGATTCAATTGCACAAGGAGATCAAGAGCAATGGACACCTTCAATTTCACTCTACAAGATTTGGGCATCATAGACTTACCTCTACAAGGTGCTAAACACACTTGGTTCAGAGGTGAAGATTCTCTTCAAGCTTCCAGAATAGATAGATTTCTAATTTCCCCTGAATGGAATGACAACTCTCGAGCTATAAAGCAGTTAGCCCTTCCAAGGGTTCTTTCAGATCATAGACCAATTATTCTGGAGTGTGGAGATTGGGACTCAAATCCATCTTACTTCAAATTTGAGAACATGTGGCTAAAAGTTGAAGGCTTTCTGGAGAAGATCAAAGAATGGTGGCAAGGCTACTCTATTAGAGGCAGCCCGGACTTCATTCTTATGCAGAAGCTCGAAACCTGAAGAAAGATATTACTAGCTGGAACAAAGAAAATTTTGGGATGCTGGAAGTTCAAAAGGGCAGACTTCTAAACGATTTAGCAATCCTAGAGCAATCAGTAGAAGGCAGATACATGACACAAGCTGAAAAAGAGAGATCACTTCATCTCAAACTTAGGTTGCAGGAAATAGCTAAAATTGAGGAGATCTCTTGAGGCAAAAGTCCAGATGTTTATGGCTTAAAGAAGGGATAGGAATACCAAATTCTTTCAAAGAGTAGCAAACTCTCAGAGAAGGATTAACCATATTGACAAGCTGCTGATTGGGGATGAAGTATGTGATAATAAAGATGATATCAAAGCTGAAATTCTAAGGTTTTATCAAGATCTGTACACAGAAGAAGAGCAATGGAGACCTGAAGTAAGATTTGATAGCCTTAACTTCTTAACACAAGCAGAGAAAATTTGGCTAGAGAGAATTTTTGAAGAAGAAGAGGTTAAAGCTGCTATCGTTTCTTGTGCCCCGGATAAAAGCCCAGGACCAGATGGTTACACAATGGCTTTTTACCATAGTACATGGGATTTCATTAAAGCAGATATTATGGGAGCTCTCAATCATTTTCATCAGCAGTGTCACATGGTCAAATCCAGCAATGCCTCATTCATCACTTTAATCCCTAAGAAGAAAGGAGCTCAGAATCTCAAAGACTTCAGTCCCATTAGTCTGATCGGCAGTGTCTACAAGATACTGGCCAAAGTATTAGCTGAAAGACTTAAAACAGTGATCTGGAAGCTTGTGTCAGGGGAACAAAATGCTTTCTTGAAAAATAGACAGATTACGGATGCTTCCTTAATTGCCAATGAATTGCTCGATGGAAGGCTCAAAAGTGGACTCCCTGGGGTGATGTGCAAGCTGGATGTGGAGAAGGCATTTGATAAAGTTAACTGGTCCTATTTGTTGTCCGTATTGAGTCAAATGGGATTTGGGAGCAGGTGGATCAAATGGATTAAATTTAGCCTGACCACTGTCAAGTACTCTATATTGGTTAACAGCACCAGTTGGTTTTTTTTTCCCCTCAGAAAGGAATAAGACAAGGGGACCCTCTTTCCCCTTTCTTATTCTTACTAGCAATGGAAGGTCTGAGTAAGATGTTGGATAAAGCAATTCTCAATCACTGGATTGAAGGGTTCAAGGTGGAAAGCAGGCCAAATCACTCTATCAGATGAGAGACGTCTGCTCTATGCAGATGACACTTTAATATTTTGTGGGGCAGAAAAGATCCAAGTGCAATATCTAAACTTAACTATCATGCTATTTGAAATCGCTCGGGTCTCCATATCAATATGTTGAAGAGTAAGATTTATCCGGTGAATGCAGTGCCTAATCTAGATGAATTGGCAGATATACTGGCGTGTGAAATAGGCTCCTTTCCAACAACTTATCTAGGTCTGCCTCTAGGAGCAAAATTCAAAGCAGAAGAAGTATGGAATGGAGTTATAGAAAAGATGGAGAAAAGGCTAGGGAACTGGAAAATGCAGTACTTATCCATGGGAGGAAGATTAACACTCATTAATAGTGTTTTAGACAGCATCCCTACATATATGATGTCCCTATACCAATGCCTTCTGAGGTGTTGAGTAAACTGGATAAACTGAGGAGAAACTTTCTTTGGGAAGGGAACAGTGAGGAGCATAAATTTCATTTAGTTAAATGGGAAAAAGTGATACTGCCTAAGGATCAAGGAGGATTGGGCATAAGAGATTTAAGCAAACACAGCAAGAGTCTACTTTTGAAATGGTGGTGGAGATTCAACCAAGGAACATCAACTTTATGGAAAGAGGTGGTCAGTGCCAAATATGGAGACAAGATAATTGGTGCACCACGAAAACCAGAGCTCCACATGGAGTGGGGCCTTGGAAACACATTAACAATTTGAAGGATGAATTCTTCCAAGATGTGTGTTTCAGGATTGGGAATGGTAACAAGGTTAAATTCTGGAAAGACAGGTGGTTGCTCAATCTTCCATTGAAAGAGTCTCTCATCCTAGGCTTTTCTTAATAGCTACTGATCCGGATGCAACAGTCGCAAACAATAGACAAGGCAACATTTGGGACTTAAACTTCAGAAGGAATTTGCAAGATTGGGAGTTAGGTGAGCTCACTAATTTGTACAGTCTGCTAGAAGGTTGCTCAGTAAATCCTCACATCCCAGACAGTCTCAAATGGAATGGTTCACGCAAAGGATCCTACACAGTCAAGGAAGGCTACAGCAGACTTAACATGACAAACGCTTTAACTGACCATTGGCCTTGGAAACTGGTCTGGAAGACTAATCTCCCTCCAAAAGTCAAATGTTTCATTTGGACAGCTCTTCTAAATGGTACTCTCACTCAAGACAATCTCAAGAAGAAGGGTATTCAGATAGCTAGTAGATGCTTCATGGGCCACCTTACAGATGAGACAGTGAATCACTTGTTCTTACATTGCCCTGTGGCAACAAACATTTGGTCCATGTATTGTGCAGTTTTTGGTATTAGCTGGTCAACACCACTCACCCTAAAGAAGCAGTTGCTAGTTGGAGCCTATGGAAAGTGGATAGATCCATCGAGAAAATCTGGCAAATGGTACCAGCCTGTATATTTTGGTGTATTTGGATGGAAAGAAACAGCAGGTGTCATGAAGGGATTTCAACTCCCTAACTGCTCCCTGAGATCTAAAAGCTTACTGTATCTTTTTAGCTGGAGCAATCTTTCCCCTGTAAATGATGCAATTTCCCTTTTAGATTTCATTAGTTCCCTCTCAATGGCTTAACAGCCTTGATTTTTGCTATAGGTTTTAACTCCCAGATCTTACTTATTTTTTTTTTGTGTTCTGGAGTTATCACCTACGTTTTTCTCTGTAACTTTCTTGCATCTACTTGATGCTTTTCAATACAACCACTTACTTCATCAAAAAAAAAAAAAGGCACTTTATCTCCTATATGTTAGGTAACTTTTGAATTTTCTGTAAATCGTGGTTTTTTTTTAGAAGTGTGTGCTTCTCGTTTCTTGCTTAAAGCTGTAGGAGCCTTCTTGTATTTTGCTCTTTTCTCTGTAAAAGCACCCTTACAGAGCTGTAGGGGTGGAAAATGGGCGGGTTGGGCTGAATTTGGGCGGGTTAAAATGGGCTGAATTAATAAATGGATCATTGCCCAACCCTGCCCAAAAGTTACTTGGGCTGAAATGGGTTGGATCAAGATGGGCTAAACAATGGGTTATTAGCCAGCCCGCCCCGATTAACCCATTATTTAACAATATAAATATTCTTTCATTTTTTTCTTGTAAGACACCAACAATATCATGAGAAATTCTTTTGTTGTATCTATTCATTTTTCTTTTTGTATAATGAGGATGTTAATTATCGTAATTGACAAAAAAAATTGTTTTTAGAGCACCTTTTAATTTGGATGGTAAATTCTTTTGAGTTTAAAAATTTGCATTCTAATTACTTATTTAAATACATATAAATATACTTTTGAGTTTGGTTGTCAAAAGTATCTGTAGCTCTACGAGGTAGGGGTGAGGTCTGCAGACGCTCTACACTCCCCAAACCCCACCTGTGGAATTACACTAGGTATGTTGTTGTGGTTGTCAAAAATATAATTCATCACTTAACTCATTTAGCTCAACACCATCGAACAAAAGTTGAACAAAACTATTACTGGGAGAAGTTGCCACACATGTAAAGTTTAGCTTGTAGAGATCATTGTAAGTGGTGACATGCTATATTGCTGAAAACAGAATCCTGAGGTGGCATTACTTATTAAACTGGTTTTGCCCAAATAGGCAACTTATTGTGTTTATTGCGTCTTCTCTAATTTCCTTTTTCTTGTTCATGGACTTATTCTTTTTGATAAGGTAAGTAATTTTATTAATAAGGAGAAATTCTCCTGCCTCTTGTTTATTGACTTAGCAAAAGTTCTAATTTGAGTGCATCCAGAATTCTTCTGCACTGCTGGATGTTTGGTGTAGGAACACTGACGTGATACTTTGATATTGCTTCTGCAAAAATTAAGTGGATCTATTAAACCTAAGCATCAGATGACTGTTAGCTCCATAAGTCAGGGTAATAAACAATTTTTCAGATGGGGTGGGGGGTGGGTGGGGGAAATGATAATCTCGATTTAATATTTGAGGTTTCACTAATGGAAATGGAAGCACTTGTGGTTGTCAAAGCATAATGTTCTTTTGTTTGGATTTCAAAAGTTAATGACTTACAGTTCTCCTACCAATTTTGAAGGACTTGTAAGGATAATCTGGATAGAGCTTTTGTTGATTGCTCGTTTCCCCAAGAGATGTCAAATTCAGAAATTAATGCTGAGCTGGAAATATCAGACGGTGAGGAAGATGTTTCTCGTACAGGCTGGAGTTCAAATGAATCAGGGCAGAAGAATCCACTTGGTATCTAGTGATTGTACTTAAGAAATTGCGCTGTTATTGTCTTTGGGGACATAATCTTGGAGTAAACTTGCACTAATCCAATTATCTTCCTTTTTGTGTTTGTTGCAGTGGCCCATCAATCATCTTGGACTCGGATCAAATCAAACTTGTTTCTGCATCGCAACCGCAAAAATCAACCTATTGATGAGGTAGATGCCTGATCAAGTCTGCATTATTGCCTCATATACACTGGCGTATTTTGAAGAATTAAAAGAAGAGGACCATAAAGGCGTTAGAATTGCAGTGTTTTTAGACAAAGTTTGCCTCTAAATTTTAAAATCATCAGAAAAAAGAACTCTAAAAGTTTGATTACCTAATTTTTTTTGTTCATCGAAATCTAACTTGTGAGTTCTGACTTATTCTTGTTAGAAGGCAACAGCCTTAAAAGAGGAAATTTCATCAGAAAGGGTTGATTTATAAATAAAATCACCTTTTTGGGGTTGTAGGTGACCATTTTGCAAATATGAGCATCTTACTTCTTGGATGGTAATTTTTTATTCGATTTTGCGATAAGGAAAGTGACGTTCAGCGATTATGCTAATGCAGGCTTAGTTATGCACATTACTTGCTGTTAACTTTCTGGACTTGTAATTTTTTTTTTGGGGAGGGATCTAGGCTTGATATTATGTATTTCTTGAGATATGTTCTGGTGGTTAAATGAACGTACTCGTATTACATAACTTGGCCAATCTCGTGCGTTTCTGTTATTTAAGTCCTGAGTTTTTGTTGTTGTTGTCAAATGAAACTTCCTAAAATACATGAAATCTATTATACCTGGCCTCTAATTGATGCTTCTTTTCCCTTTGCTCTTCCTTGATGTTGTCTTTGTGTGGATGTTGGTGTATTATTGGCTACAGTGAGACATTCAGGTAACCTTTACCTTATTAAAATAAAGGCATTCAGGGACTCCCGTTTGAAGAAATGCTGTGTATGAGTAAGTGGTTCCTCTAATTGATAGAAGTTGGGTTCTGAAGAGATTCCTCAGCACTGTTACCATTCTCCAAAAAAAAAAAAAGAAAAAAAAAAAGAAAAAGAAAAAAAAAAAAAAAGAAAAAAAAAATAGAGGAGATTCTTCAGTAACTTCTAGAGCAGCAATTCATTCATAGAATGATATGCAATGTTTACAAGACTAACATGCTATGGGGCTTTATTAATCTTGTTTCGCACGAAATTAACTTATATGATGCACACCATGGCGATGGCTGGCGCTATGTGTGGGCTAACATCTCGTCTGGAACTCACACCTTCCACTGTCCCTACTTATTTCTTTGTGAACAGCTGCTTCTTTGAGTATTTGCATGTTCATCTTTAATCTACCTTTAAAAGAAAGTATTTGCATGTTCATCTACAATCAACTTATGATTTCTAATGTGCTTGCGGTGACAGAAACTAAGTTACTTCCTTTCAGTAACTTCTACTACATTCTGTTATCCTTCCCTATTAGATCATGGTCTGTCATTGTGAGCTGCCTTCAGATGGTCGATTGGGCTGTGGAGATGGATGCCTGAACCGGATGCTCAATATAGAGTGCGCTAGAGGGACTTGTCCTTGTGGAGAATTCTGTTCAAATCAACAGGTTCTTCAACTTGCAAAGTTCCTTTTTTTTTTTGTTTTGTATATTGCTTCTATTATGCAGGTTGTATCATCTCTATCATATACTGCTTGCAGTTCCAGAAACGCAATTATGCTAAATTGAAGTGCTTTAAATATGGAAAGAAGGGTTATGGCCTGCAGCTGCTCGAAAATGTATCTGAAGGGCAGTTCCTTATTGAATATGTCGGGGAGGTGAGATATCTTCTCTACAGAATTTTGGAGACAATTGTGGGAGTTACCGGAAATGGACACGATACTTGGAACCACAGATAGTGTTTCTTATGTTCACCTAAAAATTACCAAAATATACTACGTTACTTTATCCCAACCCACCCCTTGGGGGGGTACCCCTTCCCAATAAAACTGACTGCGGAAGTTAAGAGATGACGTGCTATTAGTAACTAAATTGTGTTTTGGAAAATCACCAGCTTAAGGTGGAAAGCCTGTTGGCATCAAATTGACTTCATAATCCGTTTCTGTGGGAAACAAGTCAAACAACACCCTTATTTTTTGTCAGAAAACAAAACACCTTTGCCCCCTTTTACACGATTTCATTTCCTTTAACTTAGTTCAAAACTGTAGTCTTGGACTCTCTAGTATCATAAGTTGTCCCAAATTTCAATACTTTTATGTTCAAGTTATGGCTTTGGGCAATTGGGCTTCTTCTTTTTTGTTTAGATTTCTCTTTATCACTATGTGCCTGCTAATGTCTGTTGATTGTCATATTAGGCCCCGGACTCTTGCTTTATTTAATCATGACGATATCCCCCACAATTGTGGGAGTTACCGGAGATGGAAGAAAAATACTTGGAACCACAGATAGTTTTTCTTATGTTCACCTAAAAAATAACAAAATTTTACTATATTTATCCCAACCCCACCCCTTGGTGGGTACAACAGATTGCGGAAGTCATGAGATGACCGTGCTATTAGTAACTAAATTGTGTTTTGGAAAATTACCAACTTGAGGTGGAAAACCTGTTGGCAAAAAATTGAGCACCCTTATTTTTCGGCAGAAAGCAAAACACCTTTGCCCCCTTTTGCACGATTTCATTTCCTTTAACTTAGTTCAAAACTGTAGCCTTGGACTTTCTAGTATCACAAGTCACCCCAAAATTCAATCCTTTTGGTTCAAGTTATGGCTTTGGGTCCTTCTTCTTTTTTGTTTAGATTTCTCTTTATCACTATGTCCCTGCTAATGTCTGTTGATTGTCATATTAGGCCCCTTGATTGTCATATTAGGCCCCTGCCTCTTGCTTTATTTAATCATGACGATATCCCTGACACTTCCCTCCCCCAAATAAGGAGCCCTATATCCTCTTTTTTTTTTTTTTTTTTCCCAATCTTTGGGCCCAAGTTCTGTTTAATGTCACAATAATTCTCCCTAAAAATATAAGACACTTTTTTTTTTTTTTTTTTTTTTGATAAAGACAATTCATCAAAAGCAGCACCTGGAAGTGCTGAAATTTATAAAAAGAGATGTGAAGTTGCGTTACAATTTGTCTTCAAAAAGTCTTAAATATTCTCTTTCTTCAAAAAGCTATCCACCAAATGCAAGCAGGGATTAGCTGCCACCAGTTCTCTTCTCCATTTCTGTTGCCAATTCCATGCCAACTGTTGAGTAGTTCAAAAGTAGTTTTAGGCATGGCCCAACTAACACCAAGAATACAAAAGAACATGTACCACAGATTTGCAGTTGTCTTGCAATGAATGAAAAGGTGGTCATTTGTTTCCACATCTAATCCACAAAGTAGACATCTTGAGCAAATCTGAAAACCTCTTCTTTGTAGCCTTTCATGTGTTAGGCATGCTTTCCTAACCACTAGCCAAGCAAAGCAAGAGACCTTTAGGGGGATCTTGATTTTCCAAATGAGTTTCCAAGGCCACACCTCTGTGATGGAGGTTCTATGATTATAATTCCAGTAGGCAGACTTGACAGTGAAAAAGCCCTTACTCCATTTTGGTTTGTCTGGTTTATCTGGAGCGATCTTGAGGGGTTCCAAAGTTTGTAATAGCTCGGCTACTCTATCAATCTCCCAATCATTTAGTGCTCTCCTGAAAAGCAGATTCCATACTTGATGGTCCCATACCTGGTTGGTCTTGGTTTGTTGTTGAAGGCTAATCAAGTAGAGATTAGGGAAAAGGCTCTTCAAAGAGTTTTGACCTGTCCATGTATCATCCCAGAAAGCAGTTTTCAGACCATTGCCAATTTCGATGCAAATGTTGCTGTTGAAAGTTGGCCAGTAGTTCCTGATGGTTCTCCAAGTACTCGTCCCATAAGTGGATGTGACCGCATTTGTTGTCCATTGGTTTAACAAACCATATTTATGAGCAATGAATCTTCTCCATAATGTAGTGTCTTCCAAACTGAATCTCCATAGCCATTTTTGAAGTAAACTCTGATTGTGAAAACTGAGATTCCTGATACCCAGACCTCCTTGCTTCTTGGTGAGAGTTACCACTTCCCATTTTACTAGATTCATGCTTCTTCTGTCCTTGTTGCCTTGCCACAAAAAATATCTCCTCAGTTTGTCTAATCTGTCCTCCACACATTTGGGGAGGGGGAAGAAACCCATCATGTAGGTGGGGAGGGCATCAAGGACTGAACTGATAAGAGTTAATCTGCCACCTAGAGACAGGTACTGACTTTTCCACCTTGCTAGCTTCTTGTCACATCTCTCAATCACCTTGTTCCAGATCCCTATGGATTTGCTCTTAGCACCAAGTGGCATCCCTAAGTAGATTGTTGGAAGTGATCCCAATTGGCAGCCAAGGATCATAGCTAGTGTTGGAAGGTCAGCTACCCGATTGACAGGGAAAAGGCAGCTTTTATCCCAATTTACATGTAGACCTGAAAGAGCTTCAAAAATGGTGAAAATGGCTCTGAGGTGTCTGATTTGTGCCACTTTTGCTTCACAAAAAACAAGGGAATCATCTGCATAAAGCAAATGTGTAATCTCCATGTTGATGCCCAAGTTGTCTGTAGTTCCAAAGCCTCTGATCCAACTGTTTGTATTGGCAATTCTGAGCATGTGATTGAGTCCTTCCATGGCTAGTACAAAAAGAAAGGGGGACAAAGGGTCCCCTTGTCTTAGCCCTCTGCTGGAGTGAAAAAAGTCTTCAGCGCTTCCATAGAACTTCACAGTTGAGATGCAAAAAAAAATCCAGTTCCTCCATTTCCCTCCAAACCCCATATCAGTCAAAACCTTCAAAAGAAAAGACCAATTGACATGGTCGAAAGCCTTTTCCACATCAAGCTTACATAGGATTCCAGGAACCTTTTGTTTGATGCTGGAGTCAACGAATTCATTAGCTAACAAAGCTGCATCCATGATCTGCCTCCCTTTAATAAATGCCATTTGGTGGTCATTGACAAGCTTGCCCATGACAGTCTTTAGTCTTTCAGTGATGAGTTTGGAGATGATCTTGTATACTCCTCCTATTAAGCTTATTGGTCTATAATCCCTTAATTCTTCTGCTCCATATTTCTTTGGGATCAAAGCAATGAAAGTGGCATTTAAAGACTTCTCAAAATATTCATTCTGGTGAAAATTGTGAATTGTCTGCATAATGTCATCTCTGATTGTGTCCCAACAAGCTTTGAAGAATCCCATTGTGAAGCCATCCGGGCCTGGAGCCTTGTCTATAGCACTCTGCTTAATTATCTGTATCACTTTAGCTTCAGAGAAAGGTCTTTGCAGCCAATCTTGTTCTTCTTGAGTGATCCTTGGACAACCGATTTAGTCAAAATTTGGCCTCCATGATTCTGTTTCAGAGTATAATTGCTTGTAGAAATCCACCATGGCTTTCTTAATATTTTCAGGTTCCAAGACCTCTTCACCTCTAACAATCACTCTGTCAATAGTGTTGTACCTCTTATGAGCTGTTGCCATTCTTTGAAAAAACCTGGTATTTTTGTCACCCTGTTTCAACCACAACACCCTTGATTTTTGTCTCCAACTGTCTTCTTCTTTGTTAGACAAATCTTCCAGCTCAACTAAAACAGTTGCCGTAATCATCATCTCATCTTCATTTAATTCCCTGTTGTCCTGTGAATGATCCAGTTCAGCCAATTCATTTAGAAGACTGTTTTTCCTATTAAGCAGCTCACTAAACCTGCTCTTGCTCCATTCTTTAAGCTTACCCTTCAAGAGTTTAAGTTTTGTGCTAAGTACATAGTCTGGACAGCCAAGTATCACAAAATTTGACCACCATTGCTGGACCATATCAGTAAAACCTTCCACCCCAAGCCACCAGTTTTCGAATTTAAAGTAACTCTTCTGATGATCCCAGTTTCCACATTCAAGCCTAAGTGGTGTGTGGTCAGAGTCAACCCTTGGCAGGATTTTTTGTTTGATATATCTGAAAGATTCTTCCCACTCCGTAGAATAAAGAAACCTGTCGAGCCTAGCTGCACTATTGTGATTCACCCCCCTGAACCAGGTAAATCTCCCTCCATTCAAAGGTGGATCAGACAACTCCATGTCTTCAATCCATTCTGAAAAATCAGCCATTGAGTTGGTGATTCTGGAATTGCCTCTTCTCTCTATCGTGAATCTATTTGTGTTGAAATCACCACAAACAACCCATGGTCCCTCCCAAAGTCCTCTATATGTTGCAATTTCTTCCCATCATGCTTCTCTATCGATTCTGGAGTGTGGTGCATATAGGCCAGTGAGACACCAACTGAAAGAATGTTGAGTTGATGTAAAACTGTATGTGATTGAAAAGGTTCCTTTATCAATCAAAATCCCTGTCCATAATCTGCTATCCCATAGCATGATAATGCCACCCTTGCTGCCTTCTGCTTCTAAATAGTCACATCTCATCCATCTAATTCCCCATAATTGCTTAGCAAAAAATTCTATATCTTTCTTCAATTTAGTCTCTTGGAAACAATAGACATCTGCCCTCCATTCTTGAATGCAACTCTTAACAAGGTTTCTCTTTGAGACCCTGTTAAGTCCCCTAACATTTCATGAACATATATTTACCTTCATTTAAAAGATAATGAAAGAACCTTCCCCCTGCTTCTTACTCCTTTAACCTCTTCATTAAGGTCTGACTCTAAATTCTTCAATTCATGTTTGCTTAATCCTCTATTTCTGGGAGCTTTACTTTTGGCATCCACAACTTGCACTCCAGCTTCTTGATTTTCCAGTGAAATTTTCCTTTTGTGAAGTTTCATTAAAAGAGCTTTTGCCTCTTCCTCATATCCAACAAAAGCTGCACCATATGTTTCACTCAATTCTAACATATTATTTTTGAACCAGTTCAAGTCGACTTCTGCTTCATGCATCTCTTGGGACTGGATGGAAACTGGTTCAACCTCGTGGACTTGCATAAGTTGCAATTCTGCATTCTTGAAGGAGCGGGGGTTTGTGAGTCGGAGGTATCGTGTGAGGGAACCGGAACAAAAAAACCTCATAACTGGCTCCGTGGCTAAAAAGTAAAAAAGATATATGATGGTACGGTTGATTGTATGAATAATTAAGTCATAATTCATTGGTTGATTGTATCATTAACATGATTGGGTTGTTCTGTTGAGAGAGAAGAAGAAGGAAGGGTTCCCTTCCCTATAGTCATCTTTGTATTATTCTTTTTCTTTTGCTGTTTTTCCAGTTAGACAGACAACCTTAGGCACTGCTGCCTTCATCCCTTCAGATATTATAGCTTTTTGTGAATTCTGATTTTAAACGTTATCAAACTCTGCCGCACTACTGTATTTGAATAGAGAAAGGATAATGTAACCAAGGGGCTTACCTACTCAATGATTCATCTATTTGCTTTAACATTTTTGGCTTTATTACCTGCTTGATTCAACTGTAAACGTTGTTGCATCATTCTAACCCGAGAGTTCTCTGAACTTCCTTGCATTGAACTCCAATAATATATGATTCAAGGAGTGTTTTAGAGGCTGAGTCTTCAACTGTTTCTGGCTATTTTCCTGTCTGTCTAACTCATCCGATCTATCTTTGAGGGCTGGTTGGGACATATTTCACATCTTGTTTAGGCCATATGTCTACAACCTAGAAAGATCCTCATAGTTCTTCTCCTGGATTTCACAATCCATATTTGGGTTTGACATTTTCCTGTTCCACTAATAGTGTGAATGCCAGAAGAACTTCTTGGACTTCTATTGGTGGCCTCCAGTCCTCTGATTCTTTGACCTTCCTGCTTTTATATACAATTAATTTACATCAATCCCAAATATTTATTTGCATTTTGCAGTTGCTCACTATTCTGTTTTCCTCATCAAACTTGGTTGCAGAATACCTAATTCAGAAATTTATTTTATTTGATATGGTACCCCTCACTTCCTAAGCGCCCTTCCCAGGAGGTACATAGTGGCTTTACCCACTTTGCTCCTTGGTTACTTGAACTTCCAACATCATGGTTTAGACTGTTGGAGTTGAAGGGCCCTTTCTGGGATATCTTATTCAGAAATCATCTGCCATTAATTCCCTCCGAGTCTCTGCCATGACAATTTATTGGGCACTCTGGTACTTCTTGGTTGTCTAGTATTTCCTTGAAGAAGGAATGTTTCCTACCATTTTTCGCTGTCTTATAAATTCCATCTCTCTTATCCGCTTTGATCACCACGAGGGCTTGCTTCCAACTATGAATCTCTCTTAAGATTCTTTTCAATTCCTTGGACCTTCTTCTAGGAAGAAGTGAAACCCCTACCGTTGATGTGTTTCTTTCAGTCCAAAAGTGCGATTGTCTATTTGAGCTACTTGCTCTTGATGCACACCTTCATCTTGTGAATGTGCAACTTTATCACTTCCTGGGACCAGCTAGACCTGGTTTTTGAGGTGATTAAATAGCAGTTTGTTAAAAGTGAAAGGAAAAGTAGAAGAGAATTACTAACTTGGTGTAGTTTGACCCAAATTCACGGCATCTTACCACTAAAGTCATTGATCCTTGTAATGTTAACTGTTTCAAAAAAAAAAAAAAAAGTCATTGATCCTTGTTTTATTTTTCATCAAAAGATTGTCTAGAAATTTCTCATTTGATTTCTAGAGGTTTCCTCTTCATATGAATGATATATATCTATGCATGGTTTGCTTTGCACTGCTGAAACATTATAGCTTTAAATTTCAAAATTTCCTAGGTGCTGGATATGCATGCTTACGAGGCACGGCAAAAGGAGTATGCTTCGAAGTGTCATAAGCATTTTTATTTTATGACACTCAACGGCAGTGAGGTATTACAGTTTACCTTGATATATCTAACAGATATTGACGCTGTTATGTGTTTAATATAGACGGATTTATAATGTGAAGGAGATAAATTTTTGGTATGTGTATCTATTGACGGATTTATAATGTGAAGGAGATAAATTTTGGTATGTGTATCTATTTTAAACCATTCATTCTACAGGCAATATGTCCAAATTTGTAATGACTCAGTGTATATTATGGACTCTTTAATCTTTCTGTTTTCTCTCACCTTAACATGTAATGACCTTTTTATGCCTGATGTTTCAGGTCATTGATGCATGTGCTAAGGGGAATTTGGGCCGTTTCATCAATCATAGTTGTGACCCTAATTGTCGTACAGAAAAGGTGAATGTGCTTTGCAACTATAATTGTGCATTTAATTTTGTAAAAGAAAAAGAGATTTAAGAATGAATTGCTTGATTATTCCCTCAAACATGTCGGGTTTATATAGTGTTTACAAGTAATCCCAAATAAAGTAAGGAAATTATGCAAGTAATCCTAAAAAGGAAAGGAAAGTAATTCCTAAAAAGCCCTCCTGAACCTTTCCTATGTTTGCAAGGAATAGGTTCTTGCCATATTAATAATTTTCTAATTCTTAACACTCTCCCCCAAGTTGGAGCGTACTTATTGTATGCTCCTAACTTGCTATAAATATACTCAATTCTGAAGCCACTAAGTTATTCTATAAGAATTACCTGCAACCTGATCATTTGAGTTGACCAAAACCTGTCACGATGCAACCTCGATTCGATAATTTGTTGAATAAAATGACAATCTACTGCTATATGCTTCTCCCTGTCATGAAATACTGGACCCGAAGCAATGTGTATTGCAGCTTGATTGTCATGTATCAATTTCATGGGTAATAACATGAGGTGTTTGATCTTCATCATCCGATGAAAGGTGGGATTCCAGTTCCATTGGTCTGAACCACCATTCTTTTTCTTAATAAGAAGTAGACGATATTATTTTCGCTTTTTGTCTGAGATTAAGAAGAAAAAGAAGATTATTTTTTTGGAATGGAAAGTCCTTCTATAAAAAGAAATTGAAACAGAGAAAGCGAAGGAACTTCAACAGAAAATGCTTGATAAAGTCTCAAACATAGTTCTCTCAACTTGTTTACATTGAAGTATTAAGTGCATGTTTCAATAGTATTAATGTTGTGACACAACTTTCTTTCATTTGCCGAACAGTGGATGGTGAATGGAGAGGTCTGCATAGGACTCTTTGCTTTAAGGGACATAAAGAAGGTAAAGTGGGTTTTCCTATTTAGTCAAACTTGGTTTTGACCAGTCATAGGATCCTAAATGCTCTGCATATTTAACAATATACATTTAATTTACCAGTTTCAAAAAAAATAAAAATAAAAACTCTGCAAATAGCAAAAAGAAAATGTGTTTTCTATAGCCCTTAGTGTGAGCTAGTTTTATGTATAGCCAAAAACTATACAAGTAGTCTGGGCACTTCAACACCTAATAAGCTGTAAACAAAATTGTGACGGGTGTTTTTGTTGCACCAACGAATAACATTTTCAATGTTAACATAATCAACTGTTGGAGACATATTTGTTATATTGCATTTTGGTTTCTTTTCTTTCTTTTTGTTTGGGGGGGGGGGGGGGGGTGTTGTACATATACAAGCTCGAGGGATGGAGGTGTCTTCATCAGTAGAGGAACTTAAGATACCCGCAAAGGTGGCTCAGTTGGTTGAGCATGGGGCTTCCATAATGGAGGTCTCAGGTTTGAAACCCCCTGCCTACGACAGCAGGGG
Organism: Lycium ferocissimum; assembly: GCF_029784015.1. Classification (NCBI taxonomy): domain Eukaryota; kingdom Viridiplantae; phylum Streptophyta; class Magnoliopsida; order Solanales; family Solanaceae; genus Lycium; species Lycium ferocissimum. Next base: position 23,360,022 of record NC_081345.1, on the reverse strand, counting down.
ATTTGCCTTCTGGGCCGAGCTTGTCGCACGGGCCTTGCCTAGTGCGGGTTATTGCACAAGAGCGGGGTTTATCCTGTGTGCACCCAAAGGGTAGCAGCTGTTCCCCTGTCATATTAAAAAAAAAAAAAAAAAAAAAAAAAGAACAACACTTAAGACATATGGTTCTCCCACTGATTATCTGGACTCTTTTGCTTCTTCAGTTGTTTCCTAAGAAGGCATGGTTACTATACCTGTTTGAATCCTATCTTGGAGTAATTTCCATCTTAATACTAGCTCTTTTGTTTTGTTTCTATTATGTTGCCAACTAGTATATGCTTTGGATCCTATTATCAGGGCGAAGAGGTGACATTTGACTACAATTATGTCAGAGTCTTTGGGGCTGCAGTAAAAAAGTGTGTATGTGGCTCACCTCATTGTCGGGGCTATATAGGTGGTGACCCGCTGAATGCAGAAGTGATTGTTCAGGATGATTCAGATGATGAGTATCCAGAAACTGTCGTGCTGCGCGAGGATGCTAACATGGATCATAAAGAAGACAACAATATATGTGCTACAAGTACTATTAATGGTGCTAAAATTAAGGTCCAAGGGAAACCACCTAAAAAGAAAAACACACTGGGTGAATTTATTGCTGGAAATCAGGAGACTTCCTGTCAAATAAATATCAACAGTTTCGCGGGTCAAGAAAAAGTTAATTTGGGTAACTCTATTGCTATTGTTAGCTTGAATGTTAGAGAGGAAAACGAAAACTTCCCTGATGTATCTCCGGCATCAGCTTTAAAGGCAGAAACATGTGCAGCACTGAAAGCCTCAGAATGTCTCTCTCATTCTTCTGCTCAACCTGTTGAGACTTCCTTGTCATTGAAAGATACATGTGAAACCGTGTCTGGAGTGAGAAAAGGCTGCTCTGTAGCTAGCAAAGCTGCAAAATACTCTTTCTCTTCCGCACAGGAACTGGTGATAACTTCTCCTGATGCGGTGGTTAGCAAGTCTTTGAGGAAGTCAAAATCCAGCAATGGGCAAGAGACACATGATTCCTTGAAATCATGTCTGTTTGTGAAAACTTCGCATGAATCATCTTTAGCGAAGAAGGGGAAACAGAGGAATAACGCTGTGAATTCCAGACCACTGCCTGATGTGGATAGCAAGTTGCAAGTTTCACAACCTAAATACAAGAAACCTCCACCAGATGGCTCCTTACAAGGCCATTTTGAAGCAGGTATATCATTGTTATCATTTTGTTGGATCTGCTGATTGTGGAGTATTATTGCGTTTTATCTTTTTTTTTTTTATTTTTTTTATTTTTTTTTATCTTTTTTTTTTTTTTTTTTATTTTTCATTTTATTTTTGCAGTTGAAGAGAAACTTAATGCTTTGTTGGATCATGATGGTGGAATCAGCAAACGCAAGGTGAGCAGTTAAAATCCATATGATATAATCTGTATTTCTTTATTTTTTCTTGCTGGGTGATCCGTAGTTAATCATTGTGCTGGTTTGTGGGAATGCTCCTTTCTTCTGCTGCACTTTGGTGTTAATTCATCGAGAGGGAATAGGCCAAACAGTTGGTGAAAGGTAGGGCTGGAAGGCATCCATATAGTGGGTGGTCATAAGGGATTATCATTGTTGGCCACCTGATGTAGTCTCGACATAGTAACCTCTCCATTTAGATTTTCACGGTCCTATTTTGATCTTCTGAAGCATTTCCGGTTTCTTAACTCAGCCTCGACTTAGTAAACCTCTACATCTAGATTTTCATCGTCCTACTGTAATATTCTGACGCATTCCTGTTTTTAAACTTCTTCCATATGTGTAAATGCATGCATGCCGAATCCACTACGTTCTACAATTTTCTTTCAATTATTTTCCTCTTTTCTTGGAGCAGGATGCGTCCAGGTGCTACTTGAAGCTCCTCCTCTTAACTGCTGCTTCAGGGGATGGCTGTAATGGGGAAGCCATCCAGAGGTAACAAATGACTCTCCTTTTTAACTCTTTTAGTGCTAAGAGTTGCATTCTTAGCTGGTGCTACTTCTTATTTACACAATTGTTAATTTATGCACTTATTTGTTTGCAGCAACCGGGACCTTTCTATGATCCTTGATGCAATCTTGAAAACAAAGTCACGCACAGTTTTGATGGATATTATAAACAAAAATGGTACTAAATTGGTGCTTACTGCATGCTTTAGGTTTTTCTATTTTGAAATATACTGATTGTTTAATCTGTTTTTGTTTTGCTTGTTAGGTTTACAGATGTTGCACAACATAATGAAGCGATACAGGAGGGAGTTCAATAAGATACCAATTCTCAGAAAGTTGCTTAAGGTAATGTAGTATTCTGTAGTCCTATACTTCTGCTCTACTGATTGAGTAGTTAGCTTGGAAGTACCAGAATTTGAGAGGTTATATGGGAAAATTAGAAAATATGAGTTTTATTACCAGCTCGTTATCTGAACATGCTTGAGCTAGAAGTTTTATTCACTGACAAATTATTTATTCACTACGCCGCTTGTTAAGATGTCATTCGAACATGTGCGGATAAACATATATCAAATAGCTAGCAGCTCATGGAAGGTCCAACTAGCTAACATAGAAATGCAATGATCACTGAAGTTTAGTTGCTACCTAAAAAAATAAAAATAAAAGAAGGCATTTGGTGGTGCCGTTGATCAATTTTGGTGTGAGTTTAAGTTCAAAAATCAAAGCCAAGTAAGTGGCATGGGCAATATGCCTGAAGTTTGGCATTATAATGTCACTGAGCGAGTGCGATAATATAAATATAAATTACAAATAAACATGAAATACCGGATATACTCTCTGTATTTTGTCCATTCTAACATTTGAAACAATATATTTAAATCATTGAACAGTTAGATAGATAAAAACCATGTGAAGTATTTCCCACCACTAGTAAGACAAGCATAATATCCAATGTCACATCTCTACATCAATTAGTAATCTTCTCTTCGTCCTTACTGGCATTGGAGATTCAAGTTCTTCACAAAGTCTCGTTAGGATTGGTGAGGTATCATTTTTTCCTTTCAAGATCTTGTCTTTAACTAACACGAGCATTTTAACAAAAGCAGCAAATTGGGTGGTGGGCTAAATGGGTAAGAAGATTGTCTTTCTTGTCATTAAGATGCTGTAGCATAAAATTTCAGTGATAAGTACGTCAGTATGTTATTTGGCAATGTATTAGTGGCTTCTTAGATGAGATCTTCTCTTAGCTAAACCTTTAACGCTGAGGCCTGAGGGTTCTCTTGATATGCCTAGCATATCTGTTATTTGTCATTGCTATCATACCAAGCTTTTGGTTTCACCATATGTCAACTCACTTTAACAGGTTTTAGAGTATCTAGCTGTAAGAGACATCCTTTCTCCTGAGCACATTAACGGAGACACATCTAGAGCTGGAGTTGAGAGGTTAGCAGATGTTATTACGTGTTACTTATATAGAATATTTCTAACTTTTGTTCTGATTTCATGCCTGCATATGATATTTGGGTAGAATTTCCTTTTTTTCCTTCTGCAGTGATAAGAATCTAAAAAGCAATTCAAGTGTGAAACCCAAATATGAATTACGGTGTACCAAAAAACGCAGAGGGCTAAATTAGACACTACAGAACAACTACAAGTGGAACTGTTTTACATTAATTATTTAAGAGAAAGAAAAATGGTAGCAGAAATAAAGGTTTCACAACTACAATATTAATATGCCACTGTATTGGAAGTTCCAAATTGTTGGAGTTGAATCTTGATTTTGTTTAAATTCTAAATCGGGGAAGAGCTACTAGAATTTCATCTTGTCTCCATGTATGAGGAGTACGTTATATGATGAGTATGTTACCTATGTTTTATTCGCAATGAACTTTTATGATCTTCCTGACTACGAGTCCCTCTGTCCCATTTTATGTGACACTTTCCTTTTCATTCTGTTCGAACAAGAATGACACCTTTCTATATCTAGAAACAATTTTTATAGCCACATAAATGTCTATAGCATGTGTTATACCTGACAAATTCCAAAAGTCTGTCTTTCTTTCTTAAACTCAATGCCGAGTCATTCATGTTCTCATAAAGTCGGACAGAGGGAGTACATTGTATGATTTTTGGAAGAGTCTGTAGGAAGGATTTTCCTGCATGCATGCTAAGTTCATTATCTTGCCCTTGAACAAAATATTACACGTATTGTTGCTGAAGTTGATGACAGCAATGCCACGTATTTTCTAACCATTATTGCAATGACATCACTTGATATGCTGTCCACTTAAGATTGTGTCTTCCATCTTCCGTCTTATGTGTCGCCTGTCAAATCTTTCCTACACTTGTTATAATTCTCTAAAAATCACCTTTGCACATGCCTTTTCAAGTGATAATCCAGTTAAAATTACTTCTGAAAGTCTTGTTTTTGTCTCTTTGCAGCATTAGGAACTCAATTTTTGGATTGACAGAGCACGAAGACAAACAGGTACTGCTTTCTGGTTACTATGCAAAGTCTTTTGTTTCCATCAAGTGGCTCTAGAATCACATTCTTTTCCTTTTCTTTGTTCCAGCAAAATATATGCATTGAATTGATTCATAGATATAGTCGAGATTTCATATTGGTATGAAATTGAAATGCTTCATAAGTTATCTTGCGGTTGTGTTTGTGCTTGTTGCTTGAGGTTGTATGGGTGCAGGAGGAAGACTGGTCACTTTAAGTCTCATCTAATTCATAACCATTACTTGTCAGAGAGCTAATATATCCAAAATGAAGTGGACATAAAAGGCAAATAGAAGAAATGTCACCACTTGTCTGCAAGTCCCAACTTTTAGAGAAAGCCTAAACTGTTACAGATACAAAATTCTGGGGAACCATCATAACCTTGGGCTCACCTTGTTGCTACAAGGGAAGTTGACCGATCTCTGATGCCTTAGACTGGGACGAGATTATTTCATGTTGTCTTTCACCCTGTTTTGTCCTTGCCATACATGATTTAGGCTACTGATTTTTCAATCTCAAATCAACTACATTTAGAGATGATGGATAAGTAAAAGACTAGCATCTCAATAACCCTTGCAAGATGGGAAGGAAAGAGGAAAGAGGGAGCTTTAGTTAAAAGAGGATGGAACATCTCCAAAAAGATCACAGCTCGTTAATGGAGGTGCTATTTATGCTGATCTTAGCTATTAGTTTAGCAATTAGCATACACTGCTAAAGTTTGTGTGCAAGATAATGCTATTCTCTTACTGCTTGTTCTCGACCTTCTGTGTATGCTTCTAATTCCCTTTTACAAAGCAGATTGTTTACATGCTTGTTATGTTTTTTTTGTTGATTTATGTTTCGAGTTATACCATAGGGTGATTGGAGGGATCTTTTTTGTGATTGGAGGGATCTTTTTTTAGTTAATTACTTTGTTTCAAAATTTTCTTTATTCAGAGCGATTAGGTGACAAGATATATGTGATTTACTGCATGTCAGGTCCATCAAATCGCGAGGAACTTTAGAGATAGGTGGATAAACAGGCCTCTTTGGAAAAGAAGCTGCATTGGTAGAGACGATTGCCGAATCAACACGCATTCTGGTTCACAGTACAATAGGTGTCTAGTATCACAAAATCAAGGGTGCGATTTGGGTTGTAAACCTTCGGAAGGAGCTGAGTATACCTGCCATTCAACTGTTGCATCAGTTCAAGCAGATGCTGGTGTGCTTGATGGCTCCGCTGCTTCATGTTCTGATATTGGGGTAGCCTGTAGTCCAAGGAAACGTAAGCGTAAAAGTCGATGGGATCATGAGGCTGAAGCAAAGTCAGATCCAAGAAATGAGAGCAATGTAGGTGATAACCAAAGGCAGGTCCTAGATGAGGACGTTCCTCCTGGCTATGAATTTCCTCCTGGATTTTCAGTCCCTGTTAAGGCTTGCAGGGTTTCATCTGATGCTTCTTCAACAGCTATTTATAGTCCCGAAGAACCTAGATGCGGAGAACATCCACATCCAGTCGTTATGGGGTACTTGCAGCATCGGTTCATTTCACGGCTGCCTGTCTCTTATGGAATTCCATTTTCCGAGGTGCAGCAATTTGGCTCTCCTCAGAAAGGAAGATTTGATGCTTGGACTGTTGCCCCAGGAATACCTTTCCAGCCTTTTCCTCCTTTACCTCCATATCCCCGTGATAAAAGAGATTTTGTGCCTGCTGCTGCTAATCCTGGGGTAATTAGTGAGCTGCCTCAAAATGCTGGAGAAGATTGGGGTACTTGTCATCCTGGTCACTTGGCTCAAAATTCTCCAAGTGTATCTGGAGCAGACCAGCCTCAGGATGGCAACGG